>NC_091955.1:95796626-95969126 GCF_031021105.1 Erythrolamprus reginae
CCTCATGTCAGAGATGATGCGCTTCCAACGTCGACACACCAGGCATAGATTTTGGAGGAGATCGACCACAGGAACCAAGGCAAAGATCTCCTGAAGGATTTCATCGGGTAGTTTCTCTAGTGTTCCCTGAGGTACGTCGTCCCCAGATGTGGTTCCTAAGAGCCCAAAGTGGACATCGGGAAGTGGATCCACCTCAATGTCCTCAATTTCCTGCTTGACACGTCCATCGCCTGAGCTCTCTTCAGGAAGCCTCACCAACCATGGTTTGCATCCTTGGATTGCTTGGCCAGCCCTTCCATCGGAGTCGCTAGGACCCTGGGAGAAACATAACTGTTTCTTGGGGGGCGTCGAGGTGTCCATTCCGTCGTCAAGAAGACTGCAAGAATCGTCCGAGTGAAACTCTGAGTCATGAGCGAAGTTCTCCAGAGGTTCCTCAACTTTGATTTTGTGTCCTTCCGCGACGTTTTTGGAGCATGTCGAGAGGTGGGTTCCATTCCTGAAATAATCTGTGATGGTCCTTTGGTGGCCTGCAAACGCAACAGAGGGAGAACGGGACGACAAATTATACAGCAGTTTCAAAGCACGGCTGCACCCAGGTGTTGTGGTTAGCTCTGGCCCAGCTCCTGCCCCAAGGACTGTGGATGTGGGGGAGACATCCACATGCTGCAGGCCTGTTTTGCCCCCGGTGGAATCTGCTGATGAAGGCTCCTCTGACCAAGAAGACATGAGTGACAGGGAGGAGGAGAGTGGGGCATACAGCTCAGAAGGAGATCAATTATCTAGTTCCTCCTTGGATTCAGAACAAGAGTTAATGATACAGCCACGCATGCGGAGAGCGATGCATAGGCAGCAACAACTGAGAGATTATTATCAAAGAAAATGAGGCCACCTGTGGTTGGGTGGGGCTGTGGTCATTAGTGAGGCTGCTATAAAGAGCAGCCTGTGGGTTTGGCCATTGTGGAGGATTATCTGATCGTTGGGTTTCGTGACTGCTTTGCTGACTTCGACCTTTGTGTGCTGATTTTTCCCCGCTTTGAAACTAGACCAGAGCAAAGTGTGTTTCACTTTGTGAAAGAAGAAGGACTGTGAATTGCCTCACAGCTGCAAGCTAAGTATCACAGAACTGATAAGGGACTTGTACAAATGACCAGTTTGTTTGGAGACGGGTGCTCTTTGCTATACCAAACGAGGGCTTGGTTTAAGTGCATTTTCAGTATAAAGAACATTGTTTTGAATTTTCAAATGTGTGTGTGTCTGAAATTTGTACCTGTGAATTTTTGGGAGGATTCTACCAGAGAGCCCGACAGAACACCAGGCAGAAAACCCAACTGTTTGCAACACACCACGGATGGCCTGCTACAGGAACGGTAAAGTACTATGTTCTGGTAGCGATTTTCAGGATGCGTTCGCAGCTGTGCACCCTGACATAGTCAGGGCATGCGTGCCCACATGAGCTTTGGCTTCTGCACAAGCGAAATTTCACACAAAGACCACATGCGAAGGAGATTTCGGCGTTTTTCAGCGAAAATCTCTAAAATCTTGCTCGCGCGAGCGTCTTCACATGACATTTTGCTGTGCTGTGCAGGCACAGAAGCAAAATCTCATGCCAACTGGCACACACCCGCTGTATGGGCGCGCCCCCACAACGCCCTTGAATGGCGCACCAAGGCAGTCCTTTGCTGCAACACACCCTTTTGCATTGCAATGACACAACATTGCTTTTGTGGTTTTTAACCAAAGCTCACATTAGAGAAACATCTTTCAGCTGTGGCGAGGGGGGCATTTGCCCAGGTTCGCCTGATGCACCAGTTGCAGCCCTATTTGGACCGGGGGTCACTGCTCACAGTCACTCATGCCCTCATCACCTCGAGGCTCGACTACTGTAATGCTCTCTACATGGGGCTACCTTTGAAAAGTGTTCAGATCGTGCAGAATGCAGCAGCGAGAGCAATCATGGGATTTCCCAAATATGCCCATGTTACACCAACACTCCGCAGTCTGCATTGGTTGCCGATCAATTTCCGGTCACAATTCAAAGTGT
Organism: Erythrolamprus reginae; assembly: GCF_031021105.1. Taxonomy (NCBI): domain Eukaryota; kingdom Metazoa; phylum Chordata; class Lepidosauria; order Squamata; family Dipsadidae; genus Erythrolamprus; species Erythrolamprus reginae. Next base: position 95,798,668 of record NC_091955.1, read on the forward strand.
TGGTTATGACCTATAAAGCCCTTCATGACATCGGACCAGAATACCTCCGAGACCGCCTTCTGCCGCACGAATCCCAGCGACCGGTTAGGTCCCACAGAGTTGGCCTTCTCCGGGTCCCGTCGACTAAGCAATGTCATTTGGCAGGACCCAGGAGAAGAGCCTTTTCTGTGGCGGCCCCGACCCTCTGGAACCAGCTCCCCCCAGATATCAGAGTTGCCCCCACCCTCCTTGCCTTACGCAAGCTCCTTAAAACCCACCTCTGTTGTCAGGCATGGGGGAATTGAAATTTCCCTTCCCCCTAGGCTTATAGAATTTATACATGGTATGCCTGTATGTATGATTGGTTCTTTAAATTGGGGTTTTTTAGATTGTTTTTTAATATTAGATTTGTTTATATTGTTTTTAATATTGTTGTTAGCCGCCCCAAGTCTTCGGAGAGGGACGGCATACAAATCTAATGAATGAATGAATTAATTAATTAATTAATTAATAAAGTATCTGACGCGGCATCTGCCCCCGAAACCATTCACTGATATTTTCAGGAAATGCCTTTCTTACTCTTGCGTCGCAATGCAAATGTCACAACTCATCACACCTTTGGAAGTCTTCTTCCTCCTCCGAGGCGTTGGGCCAAGGTGCCCACGGGAATCTCGGCTGCCCGGCCTCTGGCTGAGGGGCTGCGTCAGGGAGGCTGTGCCTTCTGGGCTCTGCTGAAGAACTTCACAATCGCTCGCTGTCAAGCGCAGTTGCTTGAAACTCCTCACTGACCCATAAGGGGAAAAAAACAGAGAATGAAAGCAGATTTAAGAAAGAGAAAAAGAGTCTGGGGAAAGAGAATCTACCTTACAGAGCTCATACTTCACGGAGACCCAGCACAAACACTGTAGACCCCACCTAGCTCCAAGCTTAGTTTCTTCCACGTGCTCAGTAGCACTTAACTATCAATGGCTGACTGAGTTTTCACAGGACTCTCCCAGCCCATGAATATCTCAACAGATGTTGGTGCATTCCCCCATGAATTTTATTCATATTTATTTAGTTAGGCAATGGATGGATGGATGGTAGATGATGAAGATGAAGATATAGAAATAAAGACAGATGATAGATAGAGATAGATAGATAGATAGATAGATGAGAGACAGACGGACAGATAGATCAATAGAGATGAACAGATGATAGATGGATGATAAATAGACAGACATAGACACTTGATAATTAAGATAGATAGATAGATAGATAGATAGATATGCAGATGATAGAGACACAGATGATAGAGAGACATACAGATGATAGATATAGACACAGATGATTGATAGATATAGATAGACACAGAAATAAATATAGACACAGATGATAGACACAGATATGAGATAGATACAGATGATGGATTAGATAGACAGACAGACAGACAGATGTGAGAGAGAGAGAGATGGTAAATAGATGATAGATTGATTGGTAGATAGGAATAATAATAATAATAATAATAATAATAATAATAATAATAATAATAATAATGGCATCGGACCAGAATATCTCCAGGACTGCCTTCTGCCGCACGAATCCCAGCGACCGATAAGGTCCCACAGAGTTGGCCTTCTCTGGGTCCCATCGACTAAACAATGTTGTTTGGCAGGACCCAGGGGAAGAGCCTTCTCTGTGGCGGCCCCGACCCTCTGGAACCAGCTTCCCCCAGAGATCAGAATTGCCCCCACCAGTGTTCCCTCTAATTTTGGGGGGGGGGGGGGTGGAAAAGTATAGTGTCTGAGCGGCAGTCCCTTTGGGACTGGGCGGCACAGAAATAATAAATTAATAAATAAATAAATAAATAAACAAACAAACAAGCAAATAAAAAACCCACCCTGTTTTGCCTCAGAGAATTTCAAAATAAAATACTGTATTGTGTGTCTATAACAGGGAGCTCATAATAGGGCAACTCTATCAATATCAAAATGCCACTTAAATAGTTGAGCTAGTTTCAAACTAGATTTTGATTTTCTTTCTCTCTTCCTTACTCCCATTCTTTTTCTTTCTCTTTTCCTTCCTCTCTTTTTTCTATCTGTTTCTCTCTCTTCCTCTCTTCCTCTCTCTCTCCTTCCCTCTCACTCTTTCCCTCTCGGCTTCTGGGCACGTTTGGAAAACTCTGAGTTGATGATGATTTTTAAGTGAGCGATTGCTCACTGCTCAGCTTAGAGGGAACTATGGCCCCCACCCTCCTCGCCTTTCATAAGCTCCTTAAAACCCACCTCTGTCGTCAGGCATGGGGGAATTGAGAATTTTATTATTTATTATTTAGATTTGTATGCCGCCCCTCTCCGCAGACTCGGGGCGGCCCTCCAGGCCTATTCAAGTTATGCATGGTATGTTTGTGTGTATGTTTGGTTTTTAATAAGGGTTTTTAGTTATTTTAAATATTAGATTTGTTATATGCTGTTTTTATTATTGTTGTTAGCTGCCCCGAGTTTACGGAGATGGGCGGCATACAAATCTAATAAATGAATGAATAAATAAATAAATAAAAACAACCACCATACTCTCTTCCGTCTCTCCCCTCTCTGTGCGTAACTATGTATACAAACACCTACACACCTCACTCATCACTGTCCATTCTGAATACATAGCAGGAAACTGGAAACTTGAGAAAATTAAGCATAAATAAAAACAAAGAAATACAGAAGAGTGCAGTTCAATGCCCAGGCCGACCTTTCCTGCTAAGGGGTCGTTGTTTGTCGCCCATCTTTCTATTGGAAGTGACTCTGGGCGCCACAACAGTCATGGAAATGAAACTTCTGGCTGGCTCCAAAGAGGGTTTAATTCCCTTTCTCCCATCCAGACATGCCAAAAAGCTGGCCTTTCTCCACTTGGGCAACCTTAAGACCTGGAGACTCCCACTCCCAGAATCCTCCAACATGCATGCAGGGGATGATGGGACGTGTAATCCCCCCATATATCTGGAGGGCACCAGGTTGAGGATGGTTGCAATTGACTTTCTCCTTTATTTTTTATTTGTTTGTTTTGTCAAGTACATATTGGAGTATGTAAAGATATAATAATATTCATATACTGTACATGATACTAGAAAAAAAAAAGAAGAAACATTAGATAAATTACTTTTCCCCAAACATTACTTTTTCCCAAAATCCTGCCCAGATGGCAATGTTTTCTCAGCTCTACTACGAATAATTTAAACAGAAATTAATTAATCTTTTAAACTCAATTTGGCGACTTGGACTCACTTTGATCCGCAGCCTAATTTGCAAAACAGCCACCGCTCCTTGTTTTTGCACGCGCAGCGCAACTTGCTCCCCTGACAGCGCAATCTAACACGCTGACGCTTTCAGCCAAACGAAACCCCGCCTCTTCAACCACGCGACTGACGGGTCCCTGCCGCCCTATGGCAGAGCTCGCTCCTGATTTTCTCCGCCTTCTTCAAGAGTTTGACCAATGAAAAGTCGATCCCAATGGAAGGGCCCTCCTCCTTCCCTCCAAAGAGATCTACGAAAACTAAAGAGTACTAACCAGCATTTCCGGTTCTGCCGCGAGCTTGGGGGGGAAGCGGAATTCTTTCTCACTTAGTGGCTTTGTCAAAATCTCTTTTGAGGTCACTTTGAGGTCTGCCCCAGAGCATCCTGGGAGGATATAATCCTCTGATACGGCTTTGTCCCTGGTTTCCAGGCAGTCCTCGACTTACGACCCCACAGAGTCCCCAACGTTTCAATTGCTGAGTGAAATATTAAAATGGGTTTGCCTCATTTTACGACCGTTCTTGCCTTTCAGTTGTTAAGTGAGACACTTAGCTGCAAAGTCTCTTTAAAATCTTCCCTTGTATATACCCCTCCTGCCATCTAGTGGCCAATGGATTCTGATTTTTGTCCAGTGTGTGTATATCTGTCCATCCATCCATCTTCTGTCATATTTCATCCATCCATTCACTCTGAAATGTATATACAGTATCTCTCTTCTTTACAGTCCATCACCTATCATCTTCCATTCACCCTTCCACTACCAACAATCAATCCTTCCATCCATCCATCCATCCATCCATCCATCCATCCATCCATCCATCCATCCATCCATCCAATGAAGGGCCGTGGTGGCACAATAGTTAGAATTCAGTATTGTAGGCTAGCTCTGCTGATAGCCAGCAGTTCGATTCTCACCAGCTCAAGGTTGACTGAGCCTTCCCTCCATCCGAGGGTGGGTAAAATGAGGACCCAGATTGTTGGGGGCAATGTGCTGATTCTATAAACCGCTTAGAGGGGGCTGGAAAAGTGCTATGAAGCAGTATATAAGTCTAAATTCTAATGCTAATAATAATAATAGTAATAGTAGTAGTAGTAGTAGTAGTAGTAGTAATAATAATAATAATAATAATAATAATAATAATAATAATAATTTATTAAATTTGTATGCTGCCCCTCTCCGAAGATTCGGGGCGGCTCACAACAATAATAATAACAGTATACAATATAACAAATCTAATATTGAAAATTATCTAAAACCCATCATTTAAAAATCATGCAACACAAGCATACCATACATAAACTATATAAGCCCGGAGGAGATATCTCAGTTCCCCCATGCCTGGCGATATAGGTGGGTCTTGAGCAATTTACAAAAGGCAAGGAGGGTGGGGGCAGTTCTGATCTCTGGGGGGAGTTAGTTCCAAAGGACCGGGGCCGCCACAGAGAAGGCTCTTCCCCTGGGGCCTGCCAGATGACATTGTTTAGTCGACGGGACCTGGAGAAAGCCAACTCTGTGGGACCTTATCGGTCCCACAGAGCATATTGCCATCTCCAAGGTCCCTTCCAGCTCTATTCTATTCTAGGAATATTCTAAGTCAGGGGTGTCAAAGTGCAGGCCAGATGCATCTGACGCAGGCAATGTCCACCCCAACTTCGGAAAGAGGGGGGGAAACGTGATACGTCACATGAGGCCGTGAGTTTGACACCCATGTTCTAGGTGTTCAGTTAGTAATGCGGTGGTTAAGCAAATCCGCTTCCTACATTGACATTGCACAAGAATTGAGATCACATGATCTCAGGGCAATGCCAAATGTTGTGCGGTCAGCTCCCAGGATCCTCCAGCCAACCTGCTTTGAGATATTTATGTATGTATGTATGTAGGTAGGTAGGTAGGTAGGTAGATAGGTAGGTAGGTATGTATGTATGTATTTATTTAGTCAAGTACGTATTGCTGGTATTCAAAGATATAATAATATTTATATACATGATACTAGTTAAAAAAAAGAAACAAACATTAGGACAGGGGACGGAAGGCACTCTGGTGCACTTATGCATGCCCCTAACTGACCGCTTAGGAATCGGGAGAGGTCAACAGTGGATAGTCTAAAATGTAAAGTTTTGGGGGTTAGGGGATGATACTACAGAGTCAGGTAGTGAGTTCCATGCATCAACTACTCGGTTACTAAAGTTGTATTTCCTGCAATCGAGTTTACAGCGGTTTACTTTAAGTTTGTATCTGTTGTGTCCTCGTGTGTTGTTGTGGTTGAAGCTGAAGTAGTCGTTGACAGTAAGGACGTTGTAGCAGGTGATTTTATGGGCTATGCTTAGGTCGTGTTTAAGGCGATGTAGTTCTAAGCTTTCTAAACCTAGGATTGTAAGTCTAGTTGCGGAGAGTATTCTGTTGCGCATGGAGGAGTGGACGGCTCTTCTGGTAAAGTATCTCTGGACAGTGTTTATGTCCGAAATACGGTGTGGATTCAACTCTCAGAATTCCCCAGGTAGCACTTTCAGACGGGGGTACTTCAAATTCCAGAATTCATTGTGTACACCAGTGATGGCAAGTGGCACGTGGAGCCATATTGAAGGGCATGTGGGGCCTTGCCCTAGGTCATCTCCAGAGCGCTGATTTTCGGCCTTGGGGAAGGCCTTTCCGCCCAACGGAGCCTTCAGGGAAGTTTTCTGAAGCCCCAGAGTCCAAAATACCTGCCCAAGACCGGAAGTTGAGAAAAACGGACTTCCGGTTTACCCATTGGGCTGATTTTCACCCTCCAGAGCTTCAGGAAGGTTCCCTGAAGGCTCCAGAGTGCAAAAAACAACACAACGGGCAAACCGGAAATCCGTTTTAATGGACTTCCGGTTTGCATGTTAGGTTGTTTTTTTCACCATCTCAGGCTTCAGTGAGGCCTGCACACATGTGCGGGAACAGGGGGAATTGTGCACATGTGCAGGGGCAGTGCGGGTGTATGTGCATACTTGGGGGGAGGGAATGGGTGTGGACACTTGCGCGGGTGCTAGGACACACACACACACACCCTTTTCGCACATGAACCGAAAAAAGTTCCCCATCACTGGTCCCCACCAAGAAATCCCTCTCAAAGTTCTGTCTTGTCTCTCTGCTTCCTGGAGAAGTTATTCCAGGGAGAAAAAAACCCACCAAAATTGGGCTCGTCCGGGATTTGAACCCGGGACCTCTCGCACCCTAAGCGAGAATCATACCCCTAGACCAACGAGCCAACTGCTTCAGATGCCTTCCAGATGTTTGCCTCCTTCAGACACTTTGCTCATTAGAGGCTCAAATTTCTTTCTTGGCTCATGGCAACCGGCAGAACCAGTGGTGCGGTGCGCCACGTTCATGCGCCAATTGTCTGCACATTTTTTGGGAGAGGAAAAACTCTTTTAACTCTTTACTGGGATTTGAACCATCCACCAAACATATCATCCAGGAAAGGCCGAGCGTGATGAGGGATTACATAAAACATTTAGATTTATTTAAATTAATGGAAATGAATGCATTTCAATTTATTTAATAGCATCAATATTCCAATGTTAAAAATGGATTTTTTTCCTGGAGATTTTTGAGAAAAATTACATTACAGTATCCACAATTGATTAAAATGTATGTATATCTGCCACTCAAGTCCAGTGACTTTGGGTGTAGGGGCTTATGGGAGAGGGAGTCCTCCTGACATGCATTCAGATGATGGCCCTGCAGCCCTATTCTTTCATGAGGGTATTTTTTGTGGGGGGGGACCTCAATCCAATTTATGGGCAAGGAAGAAAAATATATACAGATAGTTCTCATTTAGCAGACACAATTAAGACTGTTCAATCCAGTGGCAAGCTGTTCCACTGATTAATTGTTCTCACCATCAGAAAATGCCTTCTAAATTCCAAGTTGCTTCTCTCCTGGGTTAGTTTTCATCCGTTGCTTCTTTTCCTGCCTTCTCTTTGGAAAATAAGTTGACCTTCTCCTTTTTGTGGCAGCCCCCCCAAATATTAGAACCCTGCTATTATGTCACCCCTAGTCCTTCCTTTTTTTATAGCATCCCTGAGCATGCACAGAGTGCATTTCTCTACTCTTTGTGGCAGCCCCTCAAATATTGGAACCCTGTCATTATGTCACCTGAGTCCTTCTTTTTTTCATAGTATCCCTGAGCATGTACAGAGTGCATTTCTCTACTCTTTGGCAGGCATTATGGTCCTAACCGATTTCAAAAATGCAATTATTTTTCTCCAAAACCAGGATCGCCAATGATTCCGCCTGGATGACAATCCTCTCTCCAGCTCCACCCTCCAAAATCTCATGTGATTATTATTTTTTTTAAGTAAACACCTGGTTACTTGGACTTACTTTGATCTCAATCTAATTTGCAGCCCCTCTTGCGCGCGCACCTCAACTTGCTTTTGGCCACGCGCAACCTAACTTGCTGACAACTCCGCGTGCGAAACCCCGCCCTCTGAAAGGGTATGTCTCTGTCGACCTATCGCGGAGCACGCTCACCACGGCTCCTCATTCAAGAGGAAGGGTTGCCAAGTGAGGACCAATGAAGCGTCGCGCGCCGGTGATGACGTAACACAGAAAAAACTATAAAGGTGCAGAAACCGGCCATAACCATGGAGTCGCTTACAGCAGTCATTTCCGGTCCTGCACTGCGCCTTGCTATAAAGGGGATTATCCCCAATAAAGATGTTCCCCAGCTAATTTCCAGATGTTTTTACCTCATGTGCTTTTATAAGGAATGGCATCTGTCTGAATGTGAAAACTCTGAGGTTCTTTTCCCTTTTTGGATAACAGGACGTACAAAACTGAGTTGTGCCAGTATGTGTGTATTTATATTTCATATTTATGTATGCGTAGTTCATAAATGTATATTTTCAAATTTATTTTATTTTTCAAATATTTTAGAAGTTTTATAAAATATATTTCGTATTTATATGTTTATGTGTACTATAAACATACCGTATTTACATATTCATAGATAGATGATTTCTATGTGTGTTAGTGGAATGGATGAGTGATGGACGAATGCCTTTTAATGTTTTGGGGGTTTATATTTGTTTTATTTTAACACCGCCCTCAGTTAACTGGAGAAGGGTGACCTATAAATTCAAATTGTACATAAATGCACACACACACACACACACACACACAGATATACAGCATATACTGTATATATATGACACAATACCAGCAAATAGCTGGAACACCTGTAAAGATGAAGTGAGGAAACCTAAAGCTCACAATGAACAAAAAATATGTGAAAAAGGTCCTGTTTTCAGCACCTGCATGTTTTTACCTGTCATAGGTGTGGCATCTATATAATATAGGTATATAAAAACATGTGGGTATTCGAATGCAACGTTGTGTCCAAATTTCAAAGCAATTGCTGGAGAAGAGATTTAAGATTTTGAACAAACAAAAATTTACACTTTTCTTTATATAGATAGATACAATATATTCTAAAAAGATATATTTTGTATGTAAATTAAATTATATACAGTATTATAGAAGTATTTTTCATTATGTAATAATCATAATTGGAAGTGACCTTGGACATCTTCTAATCCAACCCCCTGCTTATATATACCGGCATTTGTAAAATATATTTTAGAAAAGATATACAGTATTTCATATCTCAACAGGCTTTAGGTCCTTCTCTCTGGAGCTCTGGACTGGCGATGGACGAAGGAAAAACCGCCAATCTCTTTCCTCGGCTAATACGGGAAGGGAAGTTTTCCCTTCTCCGGGAAGAGATTGAAAAAATTCCTGACCTGGACAGAGATTTGAGACGGAAGCACTGGGAGAAGTCGGGAGATACCCTTCTCCACTTCGCAGCCAGGCATGGCAAACTAGATATCCTGCGTTACCTCACTGAGATCGTGGGGATGAACGTCGAGCTGGTGAACAGGGACTACAAGCGTCCTCTGCACGAAGCTGCCTACATGGGCCACCAAGATTGCCTCTTATACCTTTTGGAACGGAAAGCTGCAGTCGATTGCTTAAAAAAAGCAGACTGGTACGGTGCGTTGGCGCTATAGGGTTTCTCCTTGGATTGAATGGGAGACCACCAGGAGATCCCATGGGCCCAGACCCTGCTGGTCTTTTGTTTAGTTCAAAGGAGCAGGATTGAGGGCGAAAGAAGATAATTGAGGGCAAAAGAAGGGGAAGACAGAATGAGGTGGCTGGATTGAGTCACTGAGCCCTGAGCTTAAATAAACTGAAATAAATAAATAGAGAAGCCCTGGAGCAGGGATGGACATGAAGAGTGCAGCTCTAGCAGAGAATAATCAGAGAGGGGGGTGGAGAGAGAGGAGAGAGACGCTTATGGCTCCCTCTTATGGCTAACTCCAGCACCAACTCTTAAAGCTATAGTGTTACAATTCATTTAAATACTGTACTGTATACATTTATAGTTTGTTTATATTGGTTGGTTGGTTGGTTGGTTGGTTGGTTGGACTTATATGCCGCCCCTCTCTGTGGACTATATATTGCCAAACCCAACCAATTATGTACATAGACCAACCTTATCAGTTGAGGTTCCTCAACTTCTCCAAGAGATTTCTGGCTGGTCCCACGGAATAACAGCGTTGGAAGGGACCTTGGATGTCTCTGTTTAAGCAGGAGACCCTATACCATTTTAGGCAAATGGTTCTTCAGCCCCTTCTTAAAAGCCTCCAGCGCTGGAGTCCCCAAAACGTCTGAAGGCAAGTAGCTGATTGTTCCCTACTATCAGGAAAGTTTCTCCCTACTTCTAGGTTGGTTTTCTCTCTGTTCAGTTCCCATCCATTTCTTCTTGTCTTGCCTTTTGGTGCTTTGGAAAATATATTGACCCCAGGGGCGGATTGCTATTACCGCCGTCACGTGAGATTTCAGTCATTTTTTTGTTTTTGCACATGTTCAGAAGTAAAAGGACCTGGATTGTGGGGACAATATCCTGGCTCTGTTAAAAAGTGCTATTGCTAACATGTTGTAAGCCATTCTGAGTCTAAGAAGAAGGGCAGCATAAAAATCAGTCAATCAGATAGATAGATGATAGATAGATAGATAGATAGATAGATAGATAGATAGATAGATAGATTAGATAGATAGATAGATAGATAGATAGATAGATTAGATTAGATAGATAGATAGATAGATAGATAGATAGATAGATAGATAGATAGATAGATAGATAGATAGATAGATAGATAGTCACCGAAAATCACCAAAAACCCATTACTGGTCTGGATGATCTCCTATGAAAAGGCTTGAGAAGGTTGTTCTTTCTCCCTCCGATCTATTTTCTAGGACCCCTCTTATGATGGCTTGCACGAGGAGGAACCTGGAGATCATTCAAGATCTTGTCCAGCACGGAGCCAACCCGCGGCTGAAGAACAAGGACGGCTGGAATTGCTTCCACATTGCCAGCCGCGAAGGGGATCCACAGGTCATCCAATATTTGCTGGATGCTTGTCCAGATATTTGGGACACAGAAAGCCGGATCCGAAGGACCCCTCTCCACACGGCAGGTGGCATCGCGTGCGCCCCCTCTGAAGAGGGCTGTTATTAGTATGCTAATATAATCAAAACAGTTATAAGAATTGAAATATTAAAAAGGGATAAGAGATGAAAGGTAGAAATAGAACACTACTCGCAACAGAATACCCTGCGCAACTAGACTTACAATCCTAGGTTTAGAAAGCTTAGAACTACATTGTCTTAAAGATGACCTGAACATAGCCAATAGAATTGCTGCAATGTCCTTTCTGTCAACGACTACTTCAGCTTCAAGCACAACAACACACGAGCACGCAACAGATACAAACTTAAAGTAAACCGCTCCAAGCTCGACTGCAGGAAATAGAACTTTAGTAACCGAGTAGTTGATGCATGGAACTCACTACCAGATTCTGTAGTATCATCCCCCAAAACTTTACCCTTAGACTATCCACTGTTGACCCCTCCTGATTCCTAAGAGATCAGTAAGGGGCGTGCATAAGTACACCAGCGTGCATTCCGTTTCCCTCTTACTAGTATCATGTATATAAACATTGTTAAATCTTTGTGTACTTCCAATACGTACTTGACAAGACAAACAAGCAAATAAATAAATAATATAAGATCTATATTAGAAATAGAGGCAGAAATTGGAAAGGGGAAAAATAGCACAATTTTACTATGAATATATTTATGTAACATGTTAAAATTTGTTAGACGACAAGTTCAAAGATGATTGCCTTATATATAATGTTATCTTAATGGTGTCAGCATGATTAATGTAAAGTTATAAAAATTGTCAGTATTTGGTATCGAAATGAATGACACCCAGTTTTCAAGCGTTTGAAATTTGATCATGTGACTGGGTAATACAACGGTCCCTAAAGTGTGAAAAACTGTTATAATGCACTTTTTACAGTGGGGTTGTAACTTCAATCACTAAATAAATGCATTATTTATATAATGCCTGCATTATTTTACAATATTTTAAGCCGCTTAGAACCTTGTAAAAATGAGATGGGGCTGATTTTCGGCTCGCGTGGAGACTCCGGGAGGGTATTTTCGGCCTCTGCAGGGCTTCCAGGGAGGCAGGGGAGGCTGCTTTCGCCCTCCCTATTTCGCCATCTCTGGCAATGGGATTCCAGCCCAATCTCCCTTGCAGGGTTGTTGTGGTTTAAAACAGCTGCTGCCCTCCACAGACGCTCGCTTTAAGTTTATGGATCGAATTCGATGAATCATCAAATAGGAAGAAAAATCTTCCTGTTACAATTTAGTGCTTCCTGAGGATTTGGGAGGCCGGGGATGATGGGGTCTGGAGTGTAGGACAGCTGGAAAGGACTGACACGAGGGAAGCTGCTGCCAGTTTTCAAAACTTTTGCCAACTTTTCTTCTCTGCTCTGTTTTGCAGCGATGCACGGGTGCCTGGAGGTCGTGAAAATTCTCCTGGAAAGGTGAGCTGAGTTTGATTCCTCCTGGATTACTGATCGTCCTCATCTCTATTTTTAAAAAAAATATTTTTAATTGATTTTTTAACAATTTTAATATACACACAACATAAAACAGTGCATAGTGAAAAGTGCCCACCACCCCAACACACACACATAAACCCACCACCAAATCGGGGGTGTTTCTTATATAAGCCATTTTGACCCAAGAGCAATATATCTATTTACATATTATAGAGTGATTCCAATTTATTCCTTGTAGCTTGCTCTCGGATTCTACTCATCATATATCGTCTTGCCTTGTCCCACCGTCCCATCAGTTGTCTCAAGTCAGTTTCATTATCCAAATTTATCCTTTTATCCATAATTTCAAATTGAATATGGAATCTCTTGGGGTGAAACAGGGCCAGAAAAGGCAGGGAGAAGCCTCCGTGGGGCCTCTCTATGAATTTCCTGGGAGGAAACAGGGCCTCCACCCTCCCTGTGGTTTCCCCAATCACACGCATTATTTGCTTTTATGTTGATTCCTATGGGGAAAATTGCTTCTTCTTACAAATTTTCTGCTTAAGAACCTGGTCATGGAACGAATTAAGTTCACAAGTAGAGGTGCCACTGTTCTGTTATTACTAAAATTCACCGTCGTCTGGTTTCCGATCCAGCACCTCCATTATATCCTTTGGGCTGGGTTCAACTGTTGCTTCACCATCTTTTCTGCATTTATTACAAGGTGCCACTACGTGCCGGACAGCCAGGATCACTGTGGGATCACCCCGTTTGTTGATGCCATACAAAACGGCCATTTGGACATTGCCAAAGAGCTTCTAGAGAAACATCAGGTGCGTTTTGTCTTCCACCTGGCCCATAGCCATGTAGGGCTTTATAGGTAATAACCAACACCTTGAATTGTGCCCGGAGACTAATAGGAAGCCATGACAGCTCTCGCGGCTGCATCCTGGACAATTTGGAGTCTCCGAACACTTTTCAAGGGTAGCCCCATGTAGAGCGTATTGCAATAATCGAGACGGAAGGTAACTGACTAATTTTATGCTCTGCAGGCTGATTACAAGGTCAGAGACGCTCTTGGCAATCAGCCATTGCACCAAGCTGCGATTACCGGACAGGACAAAGCGCTTCAGTTCCTTGTGACCGATCTTGGGGTCGAGGTCGATGAAAGGGCCACATATCTCGATTTCACCGCTCTGCATTACGCGGCAAGGGTAACTGTCCTTCATTGTGATCTGGGGCGACTTCCTTTTCGTTTCGTTCCGTTTGCATCCCGCCTTTATTATTTTTACAAATGTATTGAAGCGGGCCAAAACATGTGTTCCTTCCTCCTTTTTCTCATAGCAACAACCTTGCGAGGTGGGTTTGGTCTGAGAGCGAATGACTGGCCCAAAGTCATCCAGCCGGTCAAAACTGAACTGCTGGCAGTTGGTGGAATTCGGCTGCAATACTGCATTCTAACCACTGCACCATCACGACAAATGCAGTCGTGATGGCACAGATTCCTTTATTTTATTATTATTATTATTTATTAGATTTGTATGCCGCCCCTCTCCGTAGACTCAGGGCGGCTCACAACACAATAAAACAATTCATAACAAATCTAATAATTTACAATTTAAAATATTTTAAAAACCCCATTATTAAGCAGACATACATACAAACATACCATACATAAATTGTATAGGCCCGGGGGAGATGTCTCAATTCCCCCATGCCTGACGACAAAGGTGGGTTTTGAGGAGTTTACGAAAGGCAAGGAGGGTAGGGGCAGTTCTAATCTCTGGGGGGAGCTGGTTCCAGAGAGTCGGGGCCGCCACAGAGAAGGCTCTTCCCCTGGGGCCCGCCAACCGGCATTGTTTAGTTGACGGGACCCGGAGAAGGCCAACTCTGTGGGACCTAATCGGTCGCTGGGATTCGTGCAGCAGAAGGCGGTCTCGGAGATATTCTGGTCCGATGCCATGCAGGGCTTTATAGGTCATAACCAACACTTTGAATTGTGACCGGAAATTGATCGGCAACCAATGCAGACTGCGGAGTGTTGGTGTAACATGGGCATACCTAGGGAAGCCCATGATTGCTCTCGCAGCTGCATTCTGCACGATCTGAAGTTTCCGAACACTTTTCAAAGGTAGCCCCATGTAGAGAGCGTTACAGTAGTCGAGCCTCGAGGTGATGAGGGCATGAGTGACTGTGAGCAGTGACTCCCGGTCCAAATATTTGTGTGATGGGCAGTGCCAGCAAAAGATTATGGGAGTTGAAGTCTAGTCAACTCTAGAAAGAGTGCAGAGAAGGGCAACAAAGAAGATTGGGAGACGGGAGGCTAAAACATATGAAGAACGGTTGCAGGAACTGGGCCTGGCTAGTTTAATGAAAAGAAGGACCAGGGGAGACATGATAGCAGTCTTCCAATATCTCAGGGGTTGCCACAAAGAAGAAGGAGTCAATCTATTCTCCTCAGGGTAGAACAAGAAGCAATGGGTGGAAACTAAACAAGGTGAGAAGCAACTTAGAACGAAGGAGAAAATTCACAACAGTGAGAACAATTAATCAGTGGAACAGCTTGCCTCCAGAAGTTGTGAATGCTCCAACACTGGAAGTTTTTAAGATGTTGGATGACCATTTGTCTGAAGTAGTGTGGGCTCTCCTCCTGCCCAAGCAGGGGGGTTGGACTAGAAGACCTCCAAGGTCCCTTCCAACTTTTGTTATTCTCTCTTTTGCTCCCGAGCTGAGTGTAGAGGAAAAATTCAACAGATTTAATAAATACGTAAAGATTGCAAACTATAGTTAGTGAGTCCTCATTTTACTAACCTTTTAATAGGAAAGTGAACACAAGAACAAGGGGGCACAGTCTGAGGTTAGTTGGGGGAAAGATCAGAAGCAACGTGAGAAAATATTATTTGACTGAAAGAGTAGTAGATGCTTGGAACAAACTTCCAGCAGACGTGGTTGGTCAATCCACAGTAACTGAATTTAAACATGCCTGGGATAAACATAGATCCATCCTAATACAGGAAATAGTATAAGGAAATACAGGAAATAATATAAGGGCAGACTAGATGGACCATGAGGTCTTTTTCTGCCGCCAAACTTCTATGTTTCTAAGTGGTTTAACCTGTCTGGTAGGCCCTGGGGATTGCAGTGGATTATGTAAACCACAGTTAAAAGAGCTCAAACCTGGTCTTGTGTGTTTTCTGTTTGGCCATGCAGGAAGGGCACGAGAGCACGATCCGATGCCTGTTTTCCTTGGGGGCTTCCTTGGGCGCGAAGGATAAAAGGAATCGAACTGGTAAGTCTCCACAGCACCCCACAGCTCCTGCAATGTCAGAGACCGACCTTCTAGTGATTGGCCCAAAGTCACCTAGCCAGCTTTCCTTGCTAAGGCGGGACTAGAACTCACTGTCTCCTGGTGATTGGCCCAAAGTCACCTAGCCAGCTTTCCTTGCTAAGGCGGGACTAGAACTCACTGTCTCCTGGTGATTGGTCCAAAGTCACCTAGCCAGCTTTCATATCTAAGGCAGAACTAGAACTCACTGTCTCCTGGTGATTGGTCCAAAGTCACCTAGCCAGTTTTCATATCTAAGGCAGAACTAGAACTCACTGTCTCCTGGTGATTGGCCCAAAGTCACCTAGGCAACTTTCATTGCTAAGGCAGAACTAGAACTCACAGTCTTCTGGTGATTGGTCCAAAGTCACCTAGCCAGCTTTCATTGCTAAGACAGAACTAGAACTCACTGTCACTGATTGGTCCAAAATTGACATCTTCATTGAGCTGTCCACCAAAACCCCAAGATCCCTTTCTTGGGTTGTCTTGGGTTGTCTCAGGAAGCTTGTTCTCCATCAGCTGGTAGATAAAATTGGGGCTCTTTGCCCCAATATGCATAACTTTGCACTTGCATTCTGCACACTTAGCACTTTGCACAAACATTCACCGTTGCCCTCCTTTCTCTGCCGCCACAGCACTGCACCTGGCTTCCGCACGGCAGCACACGCCGTGCGTTCGTTTCCTCTTGCTGGCGGGATTAAAGGATTCTCCGGACGATGGCTGGACGTACGCCAGGCAGCTGGCGAAGGAGACCGACCTCATACGCCTCTTTGAGGACAACAGACTTTGCGGGAGTGAGCATTAAAAAACACAACAACAACACCCGCACATATTTTCAACTGTTTTCTGGTACATGACTTGGAAGCAAAAGCTTCCTGGAGGCTCTTTCCCAGAATGCTGCAGGGGGAGGAGCCTTGTTAGCCAGTGGGGGATTCTGGGAGTAGAAGTCCACCCATCTGAAAGATTCTAAAGTTGAGAAACTGGTTCTAGGTCTAACTTACCGCGCTGCCGATTCACTTCCTCTCGTGCTGCGTGGTCTCAGTGCTGAAAAATAAGTATTTTTTTTTATAAAAAAGGCCCAAAACAAGGTGGCAACACATGCACAGTGCCAGCTTCAATAGAAAAATCTGGGGGGAAATGCCCCCCCTCCCCCTGAAAAAAAATTACCAAAAAAAGATGGCAGCGTCTATGGACCAGCACCGACAAAAACGGTTCCATGACTCTGAGGAGGATGAGCCAGGCCCATCTTGGTACCCTGGGCCAGTGGTGTTGCCAGTGAGGGAGAAATAGACTTGGATTAACTTGAAGGACCACCAGAGGTGGCAGATATGCCAATGATAGTAGAGTGACTTAGAGTAGAAAGAAGGTCTGGAACCTTTGCTAGATACCCGCTTCAGAAGATTAAGAAAAAGACAAGAATACTTGTATGGAGAAAGGAAGTAGTCTGTGGTTTGTAACCCTAGGGAATTGTTGGCCACTCCCTATAGCAGTGATGGCGGAGGCTCTCTGGAAGCCAAAAATGTCCTCCCAAATCAGCTGGCTGGCATACACATGCACATTGGAGGTAAGCTACAGCAACAACTTGCATGCCAGGAGATATGGCTCCATGTGCCATCTGTGGCACTTGTGCCATAGGTTTGCCATCACTGCCCTGTAGGTATTTAAGGGTGGCATATGGGTAATTCGGGGTGGAGTTACAACGATTGGAGTCAGATGATGATTTGAGGTCTCAGCCAGGTTACGACAGCCACCTGTTATTTCCCTGCTACAAATCCTTGGAGAAAAAGTGCCCTGTCTGCTGAGAGGCTGGGAAGCTACAATTAATAAGTCTGTGAAACCAGAGAATTCTTATCTCATGAAGGAAGGCACCAGTAGCTTTGATCTTTGGCAGCAACTGTTATATCATAATTACCTTCTCTGAGAAACTTGCCAAGATTATATCGCCTGCATGACTTTGGCTTGTAAAAATGGGACTTTATATATAAAAAGACTGACCTGGAAATATCAACGAGTGGATTCCTCCTTTGTTTTCAAGCTGCGTAGGCCGTGTTAGACCACTCTGGTTGAGAATCACCGGCTTAGCCGGTACGGCATACTGGGTGGGAATCCATGCTTTATTAATGGCCCTCCATATGAATAAGTCCTGCACAGGGCAGATTTTGATCACACAACCACGAGGATGCTGTGAAGGCGGTGAGTGTGGGAAAACGATCCTCAGTTACTTTTTCAGTGTTGTTTTAATTTTGAATAGCCACTAAACGGACTGTTGTAAGTTGAGAACTATCTGTGGATAGTAGGCCACCTGTGACCTATTTGGACATCCATTCAGAAAGATTTTCAAGAGAGAAACAAAACAATCACCCACAGGCAAAATAAACCACGTGAACTGAGGTGATTTCTGACTTCCATCGTTTTTGCTTGTGGGAAGCCGTCAGGAAGTGTAGGAAATGACTAGGACATAGTTGGCTGGGGAATTTTGGAATTTATTATTATTATTATTATTGTTGTTGTTGTTATTATTATTTTTATTATTATGTCAATACAACACAGCAAACGAGATCACTATGCTGGATTTCGTATTTCATCCCCAGTCGGGTGCTTCCCAAGCACCTAGGAGGGGGGTGGCATACAAATCTAATAAATAATAATAATAATAATAATAATAAATAATAATAAAGACAACCAGACACAAGAACAGTTTTTCCCCCGAACGCCCTCACTCTGCTAAACAAATAATTCCCTCAACGCTGTTATACTATTTACCAAGTCTGCACTACTATTTCTACTACTTTTTTCTCATCATTCCTATCATCCTTTTTCTCCCACTTATGACTGTAACTTGCTGCTTGTATCCTTAAGATTTTTATTAATATTGATTGTTTCTTCATTGCTTATTTGACTTCTAGGACAATCATTAAGTGTTTTTTACCTCATGATTCTTGACAAATGTATCTTTTTCTTTTATGGACACTGAGAGCATCTGCACCAAAGACAAATTCCTTGTGTGTCCAATCACACTTGGCCAATAAATAGAATAGAATAGAATAGAATTTTTATTGGCCAAGTGTGATTGGACACATAAGGAATTTGTCTTTGGTGCAGATGCTCTCAGTGTCCATAAAAGAAAAAGAGACATTTGTCAAGAATCATGTGGTACAACACTTAACAATAGTCACAGGGGTGAAATAAGCAATCTATTCCTATTCTATGATAATTGGATATCAAAAATCCCACAATTCCGGCCTAGGCTGGAGGATTCTGGGAGTCGAAGGCTCTTAAAATAACCCAAGTTTCAAGAAAATCCAGATTTAAAACTTCTCAGCAGGCAACAAAACACTGGTGGACTCATAGCTTGGTAGGGAATCACGTGCTCACCACCCGAAGCAGGGCAGCGGTTTCACCCTCGCGAGCGCATGCTCTTGCAATCTCCCCGCCATGGCCGGCGGCATTTGCGTGGCGGGGCCACGAATACAGGGACGCCGCGCCTCTCTTCTTTTTACCCTCCCAGGCTTGATTGACACCTCGCGGCAGCCCAAATAACGGCCGAGGAGGGCGAGACCACGAATAAAAGAACGCCCCGCCTCCGTTTTTCTCTTTCTTCCCTCCCAATCTTTTGATTGACATCTCGCGACACGCCAATAATGACCGGGCGGGGCAGGATCACGAATAAAGAAACGCCCCGCCCTCCTTCTTCCATCCCAGCCCTGATTGACATCTTGCGCAAGCCCAATAATGGCTGGGGTGGGAAGGGATCACGAATAAAGGAACGCCCGCCACCCTTCTTCGCCTTCTGCCCTCTCAACCTTGATTGACACCTCGCGGCAGCCCAATAACAGCCGGGCGGGGGCGGGATCAGGAATAAAGGAACGCCCCGCCTCCCTTCTTCTTTTTCCCTCGTAGCCTTTTGATTGACACCTCACGGCAGTCCAATAACGGCCGAGGAGGGGCGGGGTCACGAATAATGGAACGCCCCGCCTCCCTTCTCCTTCTTCCCTCCCAGTT
Source organism: Erythrolamprus reginae (assembly GCF_031021105.1). Taxonomy (NCBI): domain Eukaryota; kingdom Metazoa; phylum Chordata; class Lepidosauria; order Squamata; family Dipsadidae; genus Erythrolamprus; species Erythrolamprus reginae. The sequence continues at coordinate 95,818,162 of NC_091955.1, forward strand.
CTGATTGACACCTCGCGGCAGCCCAATAACGGCCGCCGGCCGGGCAGCGCCCCCTTGGCGACAATGGCGGGGATTGGGGCGCCCTCCAGCTCCTCCCCCTCGGGTGGCGGCCGAGGCCCCGCCCATCCCCCCAAAGGTCCCGCCCCGCCTCCCAAAAGCCCCTCCCCTCTGGCGCGCTCTTCTCCCGGCGGCGGCGGAGGCAGGAGCAACGTCGCCTCCATTTTCTCCTCAGCCGCCGCCGCTTCGTCTTCCTCCTCCTGCTCCTCCTCCTCCTCTTCCAGTTACGGCCGCCGAGGCCCCGAACCGACGCCCCGGCCCCGCCGCCCGAGCCCCGCCGCCGCCCACCCGGCCCGAGGGAGGCCGCCCAGCGCCGCGCCGCCCCCGCCCGGCCTCGCCCGCCGCCCGCCCGCCGCCACAGCCGCCGTCACCGCCGCCATGAATGAGGAGTACGACGTGATCGTGCTGGGCACCGGCCTGACGGTGAGGGGGGGGCGGGGGCGGGGGGGAGTCCGCGCGGCCTAAGAAGGGGGGGAGCTGGGAGGCCTCCGGATGCGCGTCACGTGGGAACGAGGACCTAACGCGTGTATCGGGCGGGAAGCGTGTCACGAGGGGGCTCCGTGCTCCTCTTCTTCCCTGCCGTTGTTTGGGGATGATTATTATTGTTATTGTTGTTATTATTTTATTTATTCACAAAAATAATACACAGCAAACGAGATTGATATACTGGATTTCTTGTTGTTATTATTATTATTATTATTATTATTTATTACCGCTATTTATTATTATAGGAATTGGATTTACGTTGTAGCAGGGATGGGCGGGAGTCGTCTGAATGGGGGAAACTTGAGGGGTGTCGTTTGAGGCGAAAGGAAAGAGGTGTGGAAGGTGAGAAGGGAAAGGTGCCTGAGTTCCCAGGAAGAAGAAAGACGTGTCATTTGTGGGAAGGCAAGGATACGTGTAGCATGAGGGAATTAAGCTGGCTTGGTGGGCTCCCTGCTCCTCTTTCTCCCTGCTGTTATTTGGGAATGCTATTATTATTATTATTATTACCATTACTACTATTACTACTACTATTGTTGTTATTATTATTATTAAATTAGGTTTTACGTTGAAACAAGGGGCCCCAGGAGTCGTCTGAATGGGTGGAACTGGAGGGGGAAGGAAAGGGAATGATGCCTGTCATTTGGACCATGAGAACTTACCAGGAATTAGAAAGACGCATGTCACGTGGGAAAGCAAGGATATGTGTAGCTTGAGGGAAGGAGGCCGGGCTTGGCTTCGCTTGGTGGCCTCTTTTTTTCCCTTTTGGTTGAGTCTTGTGGTTATTTGGGGATTATAATAATGATGATGATTATTAATTAGGATTAGCTTCTACGCATACAAATCTAATAAATTGGGAGTCGTCTAAATCAGTGTTTCTCAGCCTTGGCAACTTGAAGATATCTGGACTTCAACTCCCAGAATTCCCCAGCCAGTGAATGCTGGCTGGGGGAATACTGGGAGTTGAAGTCCAGATATCTTCAAGTTGCCAAGGTTGGGAAACACTGGTCTAAATGCAGTTTGAATGGAGGAGGTAAAGACACATATAACTTGTGGGTAGCATGAGAAGGAAGGAGGCTGGGTTGAGCTAGTTGTCCTACCTTTGCTCTTCCTCCTGCCATTATTTGGCGGGATTATTTTATGAAAATTAGCTTTTATGTCAAATCAGTGGGGCCTAGGCATCGTTTGAATGGGTAGAACTGAAGGGAAAGAGATGGAGAAAGCAGTTGGGCTTTGGTGCCCCACCACCAGAGCCCACCCTCCTCTTTTCTGCCTGTTATTTCGGGTTTATTTTATTCTCATTGCTTTTTATATCCATGACACAGGGAGATTGTCTGAATGGCTTCTTGGCCCCCCCTCAAAGATAGGTGTAACTTGAATGAAGGCTGTTGGGGTGGGCTTCCTTTTTTTCCTCTCCTCCTTTTGAGACCCACCTCTATGTGGGGGTGATATTAGCCTTTCTATGAATGATTAATTATCTTCGGAGAGGGGCGGTACACAAATCTAATTAATTATTATTATTATTCTTTGCATATTACTTTGCCTTCTTTTTGGACCCTCCTGTCTTCTCTCCCCCCTCCCTTTAATCTTCATGCTTTTTTTACCCGCCCCCCCCCTCTAATCTTCAGATGGCTCCCCCCCCCCCCCCCCGCCTAAAGATTTGGGTCTTTAGGGTAAGCCGAGCCGAGTCTTCGGAGAGAGGTGGAATATACATCTAATAAATTATTATTAATTATTATTATGTGATTTTGCCCTTCCCTTGGCTTCTGAATCCGGGCATCCAGCCTTCCCTCCTCACTGATAGAGACCCTGCTTGGCTGTTGCTCTGATATCCACCCTGGATATTCTGGACCATAATCCTTGGCTGCCTGCCTCAGTGGGGTGGAACCCTGGCAGAAGCCATTCGGCAGCCCCCTGCTCCTGGCCATGGAGGCTCCGACCTCAGGGAGACTTTGGAAGTTGCCTCCTTCCTTTGCCTTCCAGATTTTTCTCCTCCTCCTGTGGCATCCAGGAAGACATCCCAGGGGATCATATTTTAACATTTTATATATTTATTGTATATTACATGCAGTCCTTGACTTACAGTAACCAAGGCGCCTGAAATTTCCATTCCTAAGCAAGACAGTTGAATGAGTTTTGCCTCATTTTGCGACCCTCCTTGCCACCGTTGTTAAGTGAATCACTGCATAGCCACACAGTCTTCCCCCCACTGACTTTGCTTGCCAGAAGGTCGCAAAAGGGGATCGTGCAGCCCCGGGGGACACTGTGACCGTCATAAATATGAGTCAGCTGCCAGGTGTCCAAATTTTGATCACGTGACCACAGGAATGCTGTAATCATTGTGTGAAAAACTCTTTTTCAGAGCCATTGTAACTTCCAAACTAAACAAAGCTGAGGATTAGCCTGCATTTATTTATTCATTTTTTTTGCCCTTGGACCACCCCTTGCCCTTCAGCCTCTTCCCAGCCACCTCTTTTTCTTTTAGACGGCATTGCGCTAATAGATCTTGGTTGGCAGCCCAAAGATTTGGTTGGGTGCCCTCTTGGAAGTCGTCCTTTTAGACCAAGGGGCACATGGCCATTCTCTGGAGGCCTTGCCAGTAGGCCCACTGTTTGCTTCAGAGCCTTGACTCCCTCTTCATTCTGCAGCTACTAGTTTCCAATTGAAGTCAATGACAAAGAGAAACATCATATGTTAATAGCCTAGGTGAGGATTGAGCAGGGCTAAATTCATTCATTTATCTTGTCATGTTTATGTTTTCTTTAGAGTTGGGGACCCTTTGAGAGCTCCGTGCAATGTCATTTCATTTAAATGTATGCGGTTTAGTGTATATTCAACATGACAATAGAGCTATTCCTATTATTGTTCTATTCTATTCCTACTCTTTGTCATGTTTTATCTGATGCTAAATTCACTCTAACCAAGCTTCAGAGGTCAAACAAAATTTTGTCTCAGCTCTCCTACTTTCCAAGGCTGTTGTTGTTTCTGGCTGGATCGACGTTTGCTGTACCTTTTCTCTGTTTTTCCCCTGCATGTCACAGTGGTTCTCAGCCTTTCTAATACCGCAACCCCCTAATACAGTTCCCCGTGTTGTGGTGACCCCCCCAACCATAAGTCTAGCGCCAGTTCTTCCAACAAAGCTTTAAGCTGATTGGCAGGAAGGTCAGAGGGACACTCCCACTGTCAACACCTGATTGGTCGGATTGTAAAAATATGTTCCAAGGCGCCAGAATAGCATTAGTTCCTGACACCATGGGAAATTTGTCTTTTCTTAGGCGACCCCTGTGAAACGGTCCTTCGACCCCCTCAAAGGGGTCCTGACCTCCAGGTTGAAAACCACTGATCTAGAACGTTGACTTTGTATGTTTTTTTTTTAAATGGAGGAAATAACTTGGTAACTATCAAACCGACATAAGCATAATTTACCTTATTCTATATTTGAATCTCTGGAAATATCTCGTAAGTAGCCACTTTTTTTTTTCCTTCTTCATCTTCCCAATTTTTTCCCTATTTCTGCCTCCAGACTCCAGGCGTCCTGATGCCTCCTTGACCCTTCGCTCCTTCATGGCAGGGGGTCCTTGACTTATGACCACAATAGAGCCCCAAAATTCTGTTGCTAAGCAAGGTAGTAGAGTTGCCTCCCATTTATTTTTTTGCCACAGTTGTTTTGTGAATCACTGCGGTTGTCAAACTCACCTGGCTTCCCCTATTGACCTTGCTTATCAAGAGCCAGCTGGGAAGATCACAAATGGGGATCACATCACACATACACACACACAGTCTCTCCAAGATAGGCGGCTGTCATAAATACATGCCAGTTGCCAAGCGCCTGAATTTTGATCAAGTGACCATGGCGTGCTGCAGTCATAAGCCACTTTTTTCCAGTGCCATTTTAACTTCAAATGGTCACTAAACTAATGGTTATAAGTGGAGGACGGTTAGTATTCTTTCTGCTGCCTTTGAATCATCTCTCTCTCCCTCCCCAGCATCAAAATCCTCTCCCTTGACCATTATTGTCTTTCTTTTGATATTAATTGAGGGTTGACATCCAATCTTGGTGACTTAAGACCTGTGGGCTGCAACTCCCAGAATTCTTAAAGGAGGGTTTTATTAGGAGGGTTTGTAGCAGGACAGGGTGGATCAAAATCTATTATTTTTAAATATATATATATATATATATCAGATTTTTAAATTTTAAATAATATTTTTTTAAAAAATCAGATTTATTTTAATAAAATGCTTTTGGAGTAAAAATCTAGTTTTCTATTTAAGATAGTTTACTTTATCATGAAGTGGAGCTTAGTTCTTTAGCATGAGGCTGAGTCCTTTGGGATTGGGTGACATAGAAGTCAGATAGATGGATGGATGGATGGATGGATGGATGGATAGATAGATAAGATAGATAGATTGATAGATAGATAGATGAGATAGATAAGATAGATAGATAGATAGCTTTTATGAGGCGCTAAAATACGTTTGCATTCGCACAACACAAATAATCAGGCCAAGTTCGACATAGATGTTTAGTTCAAAGCAATTCTAATTTGTTTGGGGTTTTTTTGTTGGTTGGCCAAACATGCTGGTTTACTTTTTAGGGTTTAGCATGGGCCCCTCCAAAATGGGCAACTTGGAGACTTGTAGACTTCAACTCCCAGAATTCTCTAGACCAGCTATGGAGTTCTGGGAGTTGAAGTCCACAATTCTGTTGAAGATCTCTGGTTTAACAGATTGTTCAAATCCAGAAGATGGTCTGGTAACCAGGTTAGGTGGGTTGTGTGAACACAGCCTGTGTTGAGTGTCCCAGAATATCTGGAGGATGGCTACTTAAAAATGCAGTTAGCCCCTGACTTAGTGACCATTCATTTAGATGATGGTTGCTCTTTTAAAATTATGATTTAAACCGAGTTGATTTCAATCAAGCCCTTTTACTCGTGATTTGAGTTGTGGTTTAAATCGACTTGATTTAAATCAAATCCACCCTGCAGCAGGCTTGCTTCAATGAGGGTTTATGGCAGTGATGTCCAATCTTGGTGACTTTTAAGGTCTGCTATAGATTCTCTCCAACGTGTGAGAGTCCTAGGCAACTTAATAGGCATGCAGATTTTAAGCCCTCTAAAGTTGGAGGAATTCTGGGAGTTGAAGTCCACAGGTCTTAAAGTGGCCAAGTTGGAACACCCTGGTTTACAGTGTCAATATTAACGTTGGCGAATTAATAACTTGCCTAATCTGAAACATGCAGTTCACCTACAGTTTGCTCCAAACAACTCACCTGGAAGACGTCCAGTGGTGCTTCCCCCAAGGAGAGTAAAAAATTCCCGCCAGGAGGAAATCACGGCTTTCTCTCTGATACGTTGAATGACAGGAGAAGCAATTCGTCATCACATTTCACAGAGGAACCACTAAACGTTTGCAACCTGTCTTTAAACCTCCTCTTTCCTAAAAGAGATTTTAAAAATTGGTCTCTTGTTGGTTGAAAAACTTGTTTCTGACCACAGAAATGTTATAACGTTCACTTCCGGCCCCTGCATCCGGTTTGCCTCCATCATCTCTTTCTTTTGACTTTACACTTAAACAACACAATGTAACGCCAAGTAAATCAAACTTCTGTGAAATCCAACTGTCCACTTAGGAAGCAACACTGGTTGACCATCAATTTCACATGCTATTTCATTCATTCCATCTAGGATGTGTTATTTGAGTGTTCCCTTTCTTTCTTTTGAGCAGTATATATCCATTTATATATATAATTCTTATCTTATAACACCATAAAATTCCCTAGGAAAATTGAACAGGTCCAAAGACGGGCTACAAGAATGGTGGAAGGTCTTAAGCATAAAACGTATCAGGAAAGACTTCGCGAACTCAATCTGTATAGTCTGGAGGACAGAAGGAAAAGGGGGGACATGATCCAAACATTTAAATATGTGAAAGGGTTAAATAAGGTCCAGGAGGGAAGTGTTTTTAATAGGAAAGTGAACACAAGAACAAGGGGACACAATCTGAAGTTAGTTGGGGGAAAGATCAAAGGCAACATGAGAAAATATTATTTTACTGAAAGAGTAGTAGATCCTTGGAACAAACTTCCAGCAGAGGTGGTTGGTAAATCCACAGTCACTGAATTTAAACCTGCCTGGGATAAACATATATCCATTGTAAGATAAAATACAGGAAATAGTATAAGGGCAGACTAGATGGACCATGAGGTCTTTTTCTGCCGTCAGTCTTCTATGTTTCTATGAAAAAAAAGTCCATCCATCTTCAAATGGCCAAATTTGAGAAACACCAGTTTAGAAGGAAGCAGTTTCCTTAAAAATAAGAACATGTTAAACCTTGAAAGCTGTGGCTGTCGCGGCTTTTGAACCCCGGCTGCAAGACAAACAGTTGGATGTGCCAAGTCTGGAGCAGCAGAAAAAGGGGAATGATTTCCATAAAAGTCGGTAGAGAAGGGAAAGCATTGCTCTCATGCCAGCCTGGTCTACTTTTTTCATGTTCATTTTGAGCTGCCATGGGTGGAGCACCTAATTAAATCAGAATAATCTCCATTTATCCCTCACTTCAGTTTGGCTCTGTCACGCATGAGATGGCTGGATCCGCCAATGAAAAACTGCTTTCTGAAGCTGCTCTAGGAAATTGGAGCACCTTGTCAAAGGAGGATCGTCATTGCAAACCTCATCCTGGTCTGGGGGTTGAAGGACAAAGATATCCCTGTATTTTTCTTTCTTTCACGGCCTCTAATGAGACACTTCTCAACTAGGGCCTCCAAAAACCTTTTGCAAAATGATTTCAAAAGCAACTCAGTGGCCTTCAGGGTGAAAATGCTAATCTTTTGATCTCTCTCTCTTTCTGGGTGTTCTGCTTTCTTTTGAAAAATTGGGCCTGTTTCACTTCTCTTTCTGCAGATTACCACATTTTTCAGAGTATAAGACGCACCAGAATATAAAGACGCAATTTAGTTTTTGGGGAGGAAAATAGGGAAAAGAATCTGCTTAAGAGGTATTCATCTGGCTAGCGTCCTTGATGTGGTCAGCTTCAGCACATTATTTTATTCCCTAGTTAAGGGCTTTAAAAAAAACCTTTATTCTAAGAGAGTGACAGTGAAAGAGCTTGCAAGCCAGTAAGAGCTGGGAATATCATTAACACCTGGAAAGAAACAGTCTGAGCAAGTAGAGCAATGGAAAAAACCCTGCAAAGACTTGGCTTGGAAAACATTCTTTGCAGAGAGTAACAATGAAAGAGCTTGCAAGCGGGTAAGAGCTGGGAACATGGTTAGCACCTGGTTAGGGCTGGAAAGAAATATTTGGAGCAGGTTAGACCAATGGGGGGTGGACTGCAAAGACTTAGGGCTTGGAAAACATTCTCCTTTGCAGAGAGTAATAAAGAAAGCTTGGGTATATTAATAGGTTGTCCAAAATGCAGCGCACAAGCAGTCTTGGGCCTTCCAAGAAATGCCCACATCACCATCACTCCCCGGACTGCATTGGCTACCAATCTGTTTCCGGACACAATTCAAAGTGTTGGTTATGACCTATAAAGCCCTACATGGCATAGGACCAGACTATCTCTGAGACCCCCTTCTGCCACACGAATCCCAGTGACCGGTGAGGTCCCACAGAGTTGGTCTCCTTAGGGTCCCGTCGACCAAACAATGTTGGCTGGTGGGACCTAGGGGAAGAGCCTTCTCTATGGGGGCCCCGGCCCTCTGGAATCAGCTCCCTCCCCGGAGATTCGTACTGCCCCCACCCTCCTCGTCTTCCGAAAAAGTTTAAAAACTCATCTTTGCCACCAGGCCTGGGGTTCCTTAGATCTTCCCCCCTGACCGATGAATGCTTTAGTTTGACTGTCGAGTGAATGATATTGATAGTTTTAAATTAGAACTTTAAGATTGTTTTTAAGGTATAAATTGGATTGTTATTATTGTTTCCTGTTTTCTGTACATGCTGTGAGCGGCCTGAGTCCTCGGAGAGGGGTGGCATACAAATCCAATTAAATCTAAATCTAAAGTAAAGCAATGAAAAAAAAACCCTGTGAAGACAGGCTTTGGAATACATTCTTTGCAGGTCCCACAGAGTGGGTCTTCTCCGGGTCCCGTCAACCAAACAATGTCGCTTGGCGGGACCCAGGGGAAGAGCCTTCTCTGTGGCGGCCCCGGCCCTCTGGAACCAACTCCCCCCAGAGATTAGAATTGCCCCCACCCTCCTCACCTTTTGTAAGCTCCTTAAAACCCACCTCTGCCGCCAGGCTTGGGGAAACTGAGATACTCTTTCCCCCTAGGCCTTTACAATTTTATGCATGGTATGTCTGTATGTATGATTGGTTTTTATGATAATGGGTTTTTAACTGTTTTTAGTATTGGATTATTGTCATATACTGTTTTATTACTGTTGTTAGCTGACCCGAGTCTGCGGAGAGGGGCGGCATACAAATCCAATAAATAAACAAACAAACAAACAATGAAAGAGCTTGCAAGGCAGTAAGAGCTGGGAATATTACTAGCACCTGGTTAGGGCTGGAAAGAAACTTACTCAGAGTAAGTTAGAGCAGTGAAAAAAACACTGCAAAGACTTAGGGCTTGGAAAACATTCTTCACAGAGAGAAACAATTAAAGAGCCTGCAAGTTAATGGCTGGGAAAACCGTTAGCAGCTAGTTAGGGCTTGGTAGTGGGAAAAGCTACATTCAGAGTATAAGACACACCTTAATTATCAGACTTTTTAAAGGAGGAAAGAGGTGCGTTTTATACACTGAAAAATATGGTAACTGATTTTGGTACTTTTGGATGAATGCCCAGGGCCAAAGCATGTAATATAAGAGGGGAATTGTTCTTTTCTGAGAAAGACGAATGAATAGAAGCTTCCTGCGATTGTGGAAGCCAGCTCTTTCCTGCATTTGTTTTGAATCTTTTGTTCAGAAAAACAGATTTCAACCGTAAAAGAAAAAAGACATGTCTCCTCTTGCACACTTGAACAGAGGAACCCTCGGGTGAAATTCTTTTGAGCAGAGCAGAGATGGCCTGTTTCAGTGTTAATGGAGTTATTTATTTATTTATTTATTAATCAGATTTGTATGCTGCCCCTCTCCGCAGACTTGGGGTGGCTAACAACAATAAAAAGACAATGTAAACAAATCTAATATTTAAAATAATCTTTAAAAACCCCAATTTAAAGAACCAATCATACATACAAGCATACCATGTACAAATTCTATAAGCCTAGGGGGAAGAGAAATTTCAATTCCCCCATGCCTGACGACAAAGGTGGGTTTTGAGGAGCTTACGAAAGGCAAGGAGGGTGGGGGCAACTCTGATCTCCGGGGGGAGCTGGTTCCAGAGCGTTGGAGCCACCACAGAGAAGGCTCTTCCCTCGGGTCCCGCCAGACGACATTGTTTAGTCGACGGGACCCGGAGAAGGCCAACTCTGTGGGACCTAACTGGTCGCTGGGATTCATGCGGCAGAAGGCGGTCCTGGAGATATTCTGGTCTGAGTTAGCAGTATGTGTCTCTGAAATAGGTCATCCTCGACTTACAACGCTTCGTTTAGTGACAGAACTACGACGGCACTGAAAAAAATGTGATTTAGGACCGCTCTTCACACTTACGACCAGTCAGGTGGTCAAAATTCAGACCCTTGGCAGCTGACTCACATTTGTGACGGTTGTAGTACTTCTGGGTCACACAATCCCCGTTTTATGACCTGGTGAGAAAAGTCAATGGGCGGAAGCAGGTGCCCTGATCGACGTAACAATGGCAGGGATTCATTCAAGTACAGTGGTACCTCTAGATACGAACTGCTCCACATGCGAGTATTCCAAGTTACGAGCCGCGACGCGAGCTAAATTTCTGTTTGACACCCGAGCTCAAATTCGGGATGCGAGCTGAGCTTCCACTAGGTGGCGCAAGAATCTCTTTGCTTCCAGTTATCTCGGCGCAAAAAGCAAAGTCTAAAGGCATTCGTTCGAGATGCGAGTTGATCAACTTACGAGCTCGGGTCTGGAACGAATTAAACTCATATGTCGAGGTACCACTGTACTAGACCCGTTTTTAACCTCAGCCCAGGTTGAATGCATGAGCCAAACCACAGGCAGTCCTCGACTAATGCCCACAGTTGAGCCCAAAATTTCTCTTGCAATTGCCCGATTTCGATCACGTACCGGAACAGTCGTATGTGGAGAAAGCTGTCGCAAGTCACTAAACGAACTGCTGTAAGTCAGGGACTGTCTTTAGTCAGAATAAAAGAGGGACACCACTTTCTTTGCTGGTTGGTTAGGCTGAACTTTTGCGCACAAGAGCGTAGCTGGAAGTCTTACCGAGTTCTTAGAAAGAAAATGCTGACTGCGACCGAAATCTGGTATGTCAAGAATATCCGCCGGTAAAATCTTGGCACCTCCACTTGATTTATAGAGGTCCATTGTGGTGAGTCGCTTGTGCCTTGTCTGACGTGGCCCGCTTTTCTGTCTTGAGGCTGCAGTGAAACACCCTGGACCTTGGCCCATTTCCACCCGAGAGGCACACAATGCCTTTCATTACTTGACAGGTAAAGCAAACCCGAGTAGTTTTTAAATCACATAATCGGGCTGAGCTTTTAATTCAGCTCAAATTGCTCCCGGTGTTGTTTGGTCGGCCCTTCAGATACGAATGTTGTTTTCAAAGGACTCCTTTCAATACAGAGCCCCGAATTAGAAGGAAATTATTGGCAGATACAAAAATATAAAATCACAGGGGCTGGAAGTTTTATTATTAGATTTGTCCCATTATTATACTGTTTTTATTATTGTTTGAGCCGCCCCGAGTCTTCGGAGAAGGGCGGCATACAAATCTAATGAATTGAATTGAATAGCATGCGCACGTGTGTCCACTGCCATAATACAATGCCCTCCCGCTATGCATGGACACAATTCCCCCTGCTCCCCTCTGCTTATGCATACAACCGTTCCGTGCAGGCACACAGGCTACATTGAAGCCTCTGGACTTCAGGTTGGCCCATCCGGCCGTTTTTCGCCACCCCAGGGTTCAGGAGGCTTTTCAAAGCCTGGAGAGAGCAAAAACCGCTGGAAAGAAGGCCAGAAATCATCTGGCTGACATAGGGCAATGCCTCGCCTGCCGTCAGTCATAATTCCACGCGTGCCACAGGTTTGCCATCACTGACCTACAATTTGTTATTATTGTGTTATTCAGAAGTTGTACGAGCTCCATCACTGGAGACTTTCAAGAAGAGACTGGACTACTACACCTGTCAGAAATGGTGTGACGTCTCCTGCTTCGGCTGGACTAGGTGACCTACAAGGTCCCTCCCAGCTCTCTTAATCTGTGACCCCTTCTCGTGATCTTGATGTGATCCCTCTGTCAATTCAGGCCACAGGGTGTCCAGCAAACCTGGAAAACGGAAACCAGGGAAATATCAGGGGAATCGGCGGTTCAGCAATTATCAGGGAATTCGTGTAAAAAACAATAAATTGGGGGGGGGGGGAAACCAAACTATATTAAAATGTTTAAAAGTCGGGGAAATCATGTTTAAAAAAAAGGATCGTGCTGCCTGGCAGAGTCAAGCAAAAATGAGCATAACTGTGGCAAGAACTTGCTTCCTCAGCTACCGATATTTCTCCATATGACGTGGTATTTGGTATGACGTGTTCTATGGCCGTGCCTTAACTAGATCGCAAGTGACAGGGAAATGTCAGGGAAATATCAGGGAATTTCAAAATGCTTTCCCCCTGGACATCGGCTTTTTCGGCAGCTGCAGCACACGGCTGGCTCTTGTGGGTAGGGGAAGGATTACCTGTGGGGGTGATTTTGCAGCGACTGCAGAGGTGGCAAATGGAATTTATTTGTCCTGGGAGACTGAAAAATCCGGTTTGCTTCCTTCTCGAGGCCTCTGCAGAAACCCTGCAGAGGCCTACTTAACAGCTCCTCCTGGGATAGGGAAGGAGCCTTGTGTTGTGTCTTCAGCCCAGTTGTAATTGCTGCCTCAGCACCTTCGTTTCGAAATCATATTTGCAAATCACAATCCACTTCCTGAAACGAAAATTGCTGGCACCGTCCGAAGCCTTAGAAAAAGATTATGTAATATCTGAAATGAATTGTGATTCACACCACCCTCCCTCCCTTCCCCTCTCTTTCTTTCTTCCTTCCTTCCCTCCCTCCCCCTCCCTCCCCCCACTCTCTCTCTCTCTTTCTTCCTTCCTTCCTTTCTTCCTTTCTTTCTTTCTTTCTTTCTTTCTTTCATAGGCCGCCATTCTCCTGGACTCAGGGCGGCTTACAAGAATAAAACTGGCAAAGATTAAAACAGTACAATACAGTTAAAAAGTTAAGAGCTTTGTGTTGCTGTTGGCACATTGGTTGGCCAGATGCTGGAACTGATGTGTCACTCGGCTGCTGTGGTTTCTGCTGGATCTCGCGGCCTGCACCACTTATCCACCCTTAGGAAAACTGCCATGGGAAGCTCCCAGAAGCTTCCATAATCCTGGAGGAGGGGAGAGGCCGTTGGAAGCTTGGAGTGGTGTACCAGCAACCTGTAGCTTATACGTACAGGGGATCCTCAGCTTACAAACACAATTGAGCATCAAATTCCCATTGCAAAGCAAGACGGTTGTTAAGTGAGTTTCCCCCCGTTTTACGACCTGTCTGAATTTCGATCACGTGACCATAGGGCTGCTGCAACAGTCATAAGTGTGAAAAATAGTCGTAAGTCACTTTTTTTCAGTGCCAGGTTTGGAGACCCCCGTGCTCTAAAATGAAAAGCTCACACAGACTTTTAAGATTTTTGTTGCTGGGCCTCCTTGAACAGATGCTTCTGTTGCGGCAAAGTTACACAGAGGAGGAAACAGATTGCATGAGTCACAAAGTTCAGGAGAAGTGATGTGGCAGCACAGTTGCTCGTTGTGGTTATAGCACACCCCTGGTTAAAAATAATAATAATAATGCAGGATTTATGATGAATATATTTTTAGGATGGCTATGATCATGATTGATCTCTTAAAGTTTTTAGGAACCAAAGGCAAATTCCTTCTCTGTCCAATCACACTTGGCAATAAAGAATTCTATATTCTATATTTTGTTTTATTCCTATTCCACTGTTCTGTTCTGTCCTATCCTATTGTTCTATTCTGTTCTGTTGTTCTGTTCTATTCTGTCCTATCCTATTCTACTGTTCTATTCTATCCTCTTCTAATTTCCCATTTCCATTTTTATATTTCTATTCCTGTTAATATAGCAGGGGTGTCAAGCAGAAGACCCACAGGCAAGATCTGGCCCACAGTGTGGTCAAATCCAGCCCATGGGGCTGTCCTAGAAAAGGGCCGGCCATCAGGGCTTCAGGCCAGTCTACCCAGTGCGAAACATGCCAGCAGTTTGGGGAGTGGCATCAAGCTGGCCATGCCCATCCAGTCGGACTCACACACACACAGAGAGAGAGAGAGAGAGAGGGTGTCTTGTTTCTGATTTGAACCTTAAGCCAGTGGTTGGTTCTTTGTTCCGATCCGATTTAGGCCCAAAGCAGAACAGCACCTACACAGCGAAACCGGAATCTGAGCTTCCCACCCAGTTGAACATTCACATCCCTTGTCACTCCACCCACAAACTTGTCACGTTGCCCACTCAGATTGTGCCAGTGTTGCAAGTCCTCCTTCCACTTCCGCCCAGGTGGGTGGGCATGGGATGACCTTGAACCGCTCGAAAGAATGCTTTGTGGCTGCATCTGCTCCCTCGTGAAAATCCCCCCTCCCAAGTTCCCATCAACATCAGACCTTCTACAGATGGTGAGGCCAACCATTTATTTATCACCAACTTCTGCACCAGAGTGAACGGAAGTTGAAAGTGAAAGGCCGAGAGGAAGGGTTGAGGTGGCCACCGTCTTGGTATCCCGCCTTGTTAGGCAATGCAAAAACAGGAAGGGGGAAAGGGAGAGGAAAAAAAGCAGAATCGCTGGATGAGACCTCGGTGGACCTTAAGGCCTGACATCCATCCCGGAGCGTCAAATTCTGCAAACTGAACTCTAACCCTCCAGTGATCCAACCGGTTCAGCTAGATGTCCAGATCAGCTGAAATAATCTCTTTTGGCACAACTTCCAACTTGGCAAGCAGTTTGGAAGTCTACTTAAAAGGGAGGGAAGAAGAAAGGGAAAGAGGAGAGAAAGAGAAAAAAGGAAGGAAGGAGGGGGGAAGGAAGGAAGGGGAGAGGAGAGCAAGGAATAAAAGGAAGGGAATGACAGGAAGGGAAAGAAAGAAAGGTAAAAAGAAAGAAAGAAAAAGAAAGAAAGAACAGAATAACAGAGTCGGAAGGGACCTTGGAGTCTTCTAGTCCAACCCCTGCTTAGGCAGGAAACCCTACACTACTTCAGACAAATGCTTATCCAACATCTTAAAAACTTCCAGTGGTGGAGCATTCACAACCTCTGGATGAAAGCTGTTCCAGGAAAGCAAAGAAAGGAGAAAAAGAGGAAGGGAAGAGAGAGAGAGGGAGAAAGATCACCGACTAGTTGAGTCATCTTGTTTGTCCGGCAAAGGCAGATCGTTTTCTTCCCAAAAACAGCTGTCACTAAATTTCCTTCTTGGAGCAAAGTCCTATTTGCTCTGCTTCTTAGCACGCGTATTTTCTTTCACTGTCTCCTCAGTTAAGGATTGTGTTTTAATACTGAGTTGCTATGTATTGGGAAAGAAGCATACAACAAGTTCTGTCTTTTCTACGTGTCCCCCTCCATCCACCTAACTTCCTACCACTTATCAGGGCTCCTGGCTGGAGAATTCTGGGAGTTGAAGTCCACAAGTCTTAAAGCTGCCTAGTTTGAAGGCCTTTTACGCCTGCAAGCCGGTTATTAAGGGAGCTGGGTACGATTTTACCGCCATTTTGCCATGGTTGTTAAAGGAATTGCTAGTTATTAAGTGAACCAGTTGTTAAGCGAATCTGCCTTCTGTTTAACTTTGCTTGTCTGAAGCCAGCTGTGAATGGCAGTCATCTTCGGAGAGAGGCAGCATACAAGTCTAATAAATTATTATTATTATTATTATTATTATTATTATTATTATTATTATCTGCCTAGAGGCTTGGGAAGTGTTCGACTTGGGATACGAAATCCCGCATATAAATCTCATTTGCTGTGTATTACTGTTTTTTGAGAATAAAATGATAACAAGAACAACAAAAACAGTGAAGTTGGAAAAGAACGTGGAGGTCTTCTGGTCTATATGTTGATGTTGAAATGTATTTATTTCGTCACGGCTTTGTTTATGGATAGCACTGTGAGTATTTAAAGGATTTTTTTTTAAGTGTTTTTTTTAAACCTCTGTTCCTTACGAAAGGTACAGACGAAATTGAAAGCAGGATGTGTTTTAAATGGGAAATCAACCATCCGGCTCGAAAGTTCTGCCAAACCCTTTGGACTTTGACAGAAAAGAAAGCCTGGGATTTTCTCCTGGTTTTTCAGAATTTGGGGGAAGATAAAAATCTGGAGAAATTCCAAAGGTGAATTTATGCCCATCGTCCCCTCTCCCCCTCCTCCTCTCCGGAGCCCCCAAAGGAGGTTCCCCCACCTCCATCTTTCCAATAAATCTATTCTTCCAGAAACAAAATAATAATAATAATAATAATAATAATAATAATAATAATAATAATAATAATTTATTAGATTTGTATGCCGCCCCTCTCCGAGGACTCGGAGACGCTCACAACAGCAACAAAATACAATATGATGCAAATCTAATATTAAAATTAATTTAAAAAGCCATTATTACTAAAAAAAACCATTCAATTCTACACAATCACATCCTTCTCAAATGCTAGAGTCAGAAAGATGGGGGGGGAGGGTTAGTCTCCCCATGTCTGGTGGCATATATGGGTCTTTAACATCTTGCAGAAGGAAAGGAAGTTGGGGGCAATTCGAATCTCCGGGGGGGGAGTTGATTCCAGAGGGCCGGGGCCACCACAAAGAAGGCTCTTCCCCTAGGTCCCGCCAGTCGGCATTGTTTAGTTGACGGGACCCAGAGAAGGCCAATTCTGTGGGACCTAATTGGCCACTGGGATTCGTGCCAGGGTGGCACAGTGGTTAGAGGGCAGCACTGCAGGCTACTTCAGCTAACTGCTAGCTGCAGTTCAGTGGTTCAAATCTCACCACCGACTCCAGATTGCCTTCCACCCTTCCGAGGTGGGTCAAATGCGGACCCAGATTGTTGGGGGCACTATAGGCTGATTCTATAAACTGCTTAGAGAGGGCTGTAAAAACTCTATGAAGCGGTATATAAGTCTAAGTGCTGTTGCTATTACTAAAATGCGGCACTAATTAAACTCTAAAACTGGAAAGGAGATTTCTGTCCCAAATACGTTCCAGGCCAGGGCTCCCCAATCTTGGCCACCTGTAAGACTTGTGGACTTCAATTCCCCCAAGTCTTAAAAGTTGCCATGGTTGGAGAAGAAACCGATTAGTTGCAACCATAAGATCCCAGCTGGGCTTTTCGCTAGTTGTGTGCTGTACCTGTTCTCAGGTGAGTGTTTTCTGCTGGGCACCTGCTGGACTTTGAGCAACACCCTGAATGTTTTCTTCCCTCTGATTGGACCTCTTGAGCCCCTCACGACGGTTGGGGAGTCCTTAATTTTGTCCCTGGCTCTCTTCTCTGCAGGAATGCATTCTCTCGGGCATCATGTCCGTGAACGGCAAGAAAGTTCTGCACATGGACCGGAATGCTTACTATGGAGGGGAGAGTGCTTCCATTACACCCCTGGAAGATGTGAGTCCTTTTCTCTTTTGCTCTCCCCTCTCCTCCCTCTTCTCTTTCCCTCTTTTTCTCCCTTTTTCTTTCTCTTTTTTCCTTTCTTTTTTCTTTCCCCCCTTTTTTTCTTTCTTTCTTCTTTTCTTTCTTTTTCTTTCCCCTTTTTTCTTTGTTTCTCTTTCATTTCCTTCCTTTCCTCTTCTCCCTCCCTCCCTTCCCTCTTTTCCTTTATTCCTATCTCCTTCCTTCCCTCGTTCCTTTCATTCCAATCTTCCTTCATTCTTTCCCTCCTTCCCTCCTCCCTCCCTCCATTTTCCTCTCCTTCCTCCCTTTCCTCCACCCTTTCATTCTCATCTCTTCCTTCCCTTCCCTTCCCTCTTCTTCTCTCCTTTCCCTCCTTCCTTTCATTCCCATCTTCCTTCCTTCCTTTCCCATCTCCTCCCCTCTTCTCTCCCTTCCCTCTTCTTTCATTCCCATCTTCCTTCTTTCCTTCTCCATCTCCTTCCTTCCTTTCCTCCTTCCTTTCATTCCTATCTTCTTCCCTCCATCCATCCCTTCTCCTCTCCTTCCTTCCCTCTTCCTCCCTTCCCTCCTTCCTTTCATTCCCATCACCCTCCCTCCCTCCATCTCTTCTCCTCTCCTTCCTTCCTTCCTTCCCTCCCTCCTTCCTTCCTTCCTCCCTTCCCTCCTTCCTTTCATTCCCATCACCCTCCCTCCCTCCCATTGAAAGCTCTAAGGATGATTGGTAGGAATGGTGGCATGATGCTCGGAACAATCCTTTTTTCAGCTTGCTTCCTATTTTTTTTTTTTGAAGACCACCCTTCCTGGTTAGTCTGCACAGCCCCCCACCTAACTCCTCCCCCTTCTTCTTCTTCTAAGCTGTACAAAAGGTTTCACCTGCCAGGAACCATCCCAGAGTCGATGGGCCGAGGAAGAGACTGGAACGTCGACCTGATCCCCAAATTCCTCATGGCCTGCGGTGAGTGGCTGGAAACGGCCCTGTGATCCTGTTGCTTTGGTCCCCATCCTGCCAATATCTAATGCATACATATCTCTTAGTTTTCTATCCAATCATAAAACTTCCCCCAAATTTTATAATAATCCGAATCTTGTTTCTCTCCAAGTTTCAAAGTCAATCTACTCATCTCTGCATCTCCTATTCAATTTCCAACATTGTGGATGTATAATCCTAGCTGCTGTAATTATATGTATAATTAAATATGTCTCATTTTTATCAAAATTATGTTGGTAAAATACCCAGAAGGTATATCTCGGGTTTAAGTTCAATAGTCTTTCTTAAAATCTTCTGCATCCAATGTTGAATTTGCGTCCAAAATTTTCGTACAGTGGTACCTCGTGATACCAACCCCTCATGATACGAACCTGGGGTTCGGAAATTTTTTGCCTCTTCTTACGAACTTTTTTCGGCTTACGAACCCACCGCAGATCGCAAAATGGCACTCTGCTGGGCGCCACCGCCCGGCTGTCACCTTTTAAAACAGCCGGGGGGCTTCTCGGTGTTAACCCGGAAGTTCAGGTTCAGGTTCCGGAGGTCGCCGAGAAGCGCGCGGCTGTTTCAGAAGGTTGCAGCCGGGTGGCGCTGCTCGGCGGAGTGCTGTTTTTGCGATCGGCGGCGTTTTTGGCCGATCTGGAGGCTGGAAAGGAGGTGGGGAATTCCAATAGGGAATTCCACGGGTGGAGATTTGATGTCACGGAGACGTCCAACCTTACGAACTTTTCGCCTTACGAACCTACTTCCGGAACCAATTAAGTTCGTAAGACGAGGTATCACTGTACTTCCAGACAAGTCCACCACATATGATAGAATGAGCCAGGTAACTCGCTGCATTTCCAACAGTTCATCGACAAATTCTGAAACATTTTAGCTAGCTTTTGTGGTGATCTATGCGATCTATAAAACTTCTTGTACATATTTCCCTTAAAAAAAAATTTAATCACAACTTTTTCTGACGGAATCTTCCCACCTGACTTCTTTTGCCCGCAGGCCAGCTGGTGAAGATGCTGCTGTACACAGAGGTCACCCGCTACCTGGACTTCAAGGTGATCGAGGGAAGCTTTGTGTACAAGGGAGGAAAGATCTACAAAGTCCCTTCGACCGAAGCGGAAGCTCTCGCCTCTAGTAAGCCCATCACTCTTTCTCTCCATGGATCCCATCCACGGGTTACAATGGGGGGTTGCGAGATTACTTGCACAAGTAGTCCTCAATTTGCCACCAAAACTTTCATGTCTAACCAAGACAGTTGTTAAGACCATTGTGCCCCACTCTGCGACTTTTCTTGCCACGGTTGTTAAGCGAATCACTGCAGTTGGTAAATTAGTAAGACAGTCGTTAAGTGAATCTGGGCTTCCCCCTTAATTTTGCTTGTGAAAAGGTCATAAAAGAGGATCACGTGACCCCGGGACACTGCAACCGTCATAAATATGAGGCTGTTGCCAAGCGTCCAAATTTTGAACATCTGACACTGGGGAAGCTTCAATGATCCTAAGTGTGAAAATATTTGGAATACTGTCCTCAGTTCTGGAGACCTCACCTACAAAAAGATATGGATAAAACTGAACGGGTCCAAAGACGGGCTACAAAAATGGTGGAAGGTCTTAAGCATAAAACGTATCAGGAAAGACTTAATGAACTCAATCTGTATAGTCTGGAGAACAGAAGGAAAAGGGGGGACATGATCGAAACATTTAAATACGTTAAAGGGTTAAATAAGGTTCAGGAGGGAAGTGTTTTTCATAGGAAAGTGAACACAAGAACAAGGGGACACAATCTGAAGTTAGTTGGGGGAAAGATCAAAGGCAACATGAGAAAATATTATTTTACTGAAAGAGTAAGTAGTAGATCCTTGGAACAAACTTCCAGCAGACGTGGTTGGTAAATCCACAGTAACTGAATTGAAACATGCCTGGGATAAACATAGATCCATCCTAAGATAAAATACAGGAAATAGTATAAGGGCAGACTAGATGGACCAGGAGGTCTTTTTCTGGTGTCAATCTTCTATGTTTCTATGAAAACTGGTCAAAACCTGCTCTTTTTTTTCACTGCTGTTGTAACTTTGGCCGGTCACTAAAATGAACAGTTGTAAATTGAGGACTCCTTATACCCCCAAAACAGCCTCTATCTAGCCCACAGCTGGGAAGAATGGGCCAGAGCTCACATTGTTGCTGCTCTCCGAGCTCTAGAACTAACCCGGATAGAGGGTGCCTATTTTTCACCCTTGGCGCTTAAAACCCCTCCAAAACTTGACCTGTTTCTAACCCCCCTCCCCTTGAAGGTTTGATGGGCCTGTTTGAGAAAAGACGCTTCCGGAAGTTCCTGGTCTACGTGGCCAACTTTGACGAGAACGACTCCCGCACATTTGAAGGGGTGGACCCCAAGAAAACCACCATGCGCGATGTCTACAAGAAGTTCGACCTCGGCCAGGATGTGATTGACTTCACGGGCCACGCCCTGGCCCTCTACAGGACGGATGAGTAAGCGACCCGGGCGGGCTTCCTGGGTTTCCCCCTCACCACATCAAAACCAGGGCACTTCCACTCTGTTTCCCAAAAAATAAGACCAATCCCCCAAATAAACCCCCTTTTTTTCCCTTGACCTCCAACAAATGGGACCCGAGGGAATCCTGCCTGCCTTAACCAACATAGGGGCGGCACGTGGACATCTGTTTCCATGACCACCGATACATGAATCTATTTAAACCTGCCTTGAAGCTATCAAGGCTGACAGCTGTCACGACCTCTTCTGGAAGGGAATTCCATAAAGCAACGATACTCGGGGTTTTAAATTTTGTATCTTCGTTTTATTCTGCATGCCCCCCTGAGTCTGTTAGGAGAATG
Organism: Erythrolamprus reginae; assembly: GCF_031021105.1. Lineage (NCBI taxonomy): Eukaryota > Metazoa > Chordata > Lepidosauria > Squamata > Dipsadidae > Erythrolamprus > Erythrolamprus reginae. The sequence goes on from NC_091955.1 coordinate 95,839,251, forward strand.
GCAGCCTATAAAATTTAAGTAATAAATAATACATTCTAATAAATGGCACCGGACCAGGGTATCTACGAGACCGCCTTCTGTTGCATGAATCCCAGCGACCGGTTAGGTCCCACAGAGTTGGCCTTTTCTGGGTCCCATCAACAAAACAATGTCATTTGGCAGGGCCCAGGGGAAAAGCCTTCTCTGTGGCGGCCACGACTCTCTGGAACCAACTCCCCCGAGATTAGAATTGCCCCCACCCTCCTCGCCTTTCGTTAGCTCCTTAAAACCCACCTCTGCTGTCAGGCATGGGGGAACTGAGATATTCTTTCCCCCTAGGCCTTTACAATTTATGCGTGGTATGTTTGTTTGTAGGGATGTTTGGTTTTACAATAAGGGTTTTTTAGTCGTTTTAGTATTGGATTTACATGCTGTTTTTTATTACTGTTGTTAGCCGCCCCAAGTCTACGGAGAGGGGCGGCATACAAATCCAATAAAATCAAAATCAAATCAATTAATCTGGGGCCCAAAAGAAAATAAGACCTGGTCTTATTTTTGGGGAAACACAGGATGGTCCCCAGGTCATAACTTTCTCTCATCACTTCCACATCTTTTCTCACCTTTCTCCCTTCAGCTACTTAGACCAACCTTGCCAAGAAACCATCAACAGGATTAAACTCTACAGCGAGTCCTTGGCCAGATACGGCAAAAGCCCCTACCTCTACCCTCTCTACGGTTTGGGGGAGCTGCCCCAAGGATTTGCCAGGTAAGGCCTTCGCTGGGTGCCATTTCCGGTCAATAGTCTTTATTTCTGTTCTGTCTGGCCGGATCAATCAATTAGAAAGCAAACCCACGCACGCTGGAAACATCAAAGCAAAAGGATTGTTTTTACACAAAAGTCCAGCAAGAAATAAGTCAATTCTAAACATTTTCAGCCTGGCAGTATTTCCTTCTACGGAGCATAGATAAGACTCCCGCATGCATGCCAGCTAAAGGCCTAAATCTTCACTAATTGTGTCTGGTGTTTCTCACTCCACTCACTGTTCAGAGCTTAACCATCTTCTGTGAAAACAGGAACAGAGATCCAGGAATTTAGTCTCTCGCGACACCATTTTCAAAATGAACATTGTTTACCACACCTCTTCTCCCATTAGCATGTTCTATATAGATACGATGTGGCTAAGTGTCCCATAGAGATATTAAATACCTAGACCGCCTTCTATAGAGATATTCATGCCTGGCTCTCATTCTTCTGACCCTCGCATCTAAGAGAGGGTCCTCAAAGTCCCCATCGCCCTCTGACTCAGACAACACCCTAACTGGGTTTTTTACAGTCTCTGGTGGTTCCCCAGTCTCCCAAATCCCCTTCGCTCTCACTCTCAAACTGATGGCAAAAGCACTGGCCTGCGATGCCAGCATTCCTCCGTCTCCTGGTCCTCGAAATATTAACACTAAACTTCCATTGGGGAGTTGGGGAGGGCGCGAAATGTTGACTTCTTCTTGGGGGGCGGCATAACAGAAATGAATTGAGAATCTCTGGGCTGACGGTCAACCGGAGATGCAATGAAGCCCCCCGTGACTTGGAACCCACTGAAACACTTTGGGCCAATTGCTTCCTTTGCAGGTTAAGTGCCATCTACGGAGGGACCTACATGTTGAACAAACCCATCGAGGAGATTGTCGTCGAGAACGGCAAAGTGGTCGGCGTGAAATCGGAAGGAGAGGTAGGGTGACGCCCCCTTTGTTCCTCCCCTGTCCCAGGGAAAAGTGGCCCGGAATGGGACGGAAAGCAGGAGGCCAGCGCTGCCCAGCTCTCCCTCTAACCCTGATGCTTATTTCCTAAGTGCCCTGGAGATTATTTAATAAGAATTTCGTGTTTGCCAACTAGATAACGATCATCGGGGCTGGAAGGGAGGGAAGAGGGGGGCTCACAACAACAAAACACAGTACAAATCATACATGTGTGTGCCGGCCAGCTGATTTTTGGCTCGCACAGAGGCTCTGGGAGGGCGTTTGTGGCTTCTGAGAGCCTCTGGGGGGATGGGGGAGGGCGATTTTACTCTTCCCCAGCTCCAGGGAAGCCTTTGGAGCCTGAGGAGGGTGAAACATGAGCCTACTGGGCCCACCAGAAGTTGGGAAACAGGCCATTTCCAGCCTCCGGGGGGGTGGGGGTGGAAGCTGTTTTCGCCCTCCCCAGGCATTGAATTATGGGTGTGGGCACTCGTACATGCACGATAGCATGCACACACACTCTTTCGGCACCTGGGGGGGAAAGAAAGGTATGCCATCCCTGACCTCTGATCTTCATCATCATTATTATTATTATTATTATTATTTTTATTATTATTATTATTATTAATTGGATTTGTATGCCGCCCCTCTCCGTGGACTCGGGGCAGCTAACAACAGTGGCAAAAACAACATGCGACAATCCAATACTAAAACAGCTAAAAACCCTTATTTTAAAACCAATCATATATACAAACATACCATACATAAATTGTAGAAGCCTAGGGGGAAAGAATATCTCAGTTCCCCCATGCCTGACGGCAGAGGTGGGTTTTAAGGAGCTTACGAAAGGCAAGGAGGGTGGGGGCTGTTCTAATCTCTGGGGGGAGTTGGTTCCAGAGGGCTGGGGCCGCCACAGAGAAGGCTCTTCCCCTGGGTCCCGCCAAACGACATTTCCTTAGTTGGAAACCACCAATCAGAGAGAGCACCCAGGGCCTCACAGCTCAACCTCCAGCTCCAAATATTCCCCTGTGGGGGTCCCCTTTCTCCACCCCTCGGTGGTCTTTTCTTGACCCCTCTGTGCCTTTTCTCTCTCCCCCCCCCTTGCAGATCGCCCGTTGCAAGCAGCTCATCTGCGACCCGAGCTACGTCTCGGACCGAGTGAAGAAAGTGGGCAAAGTCGTCCGGGTGATTTGCATCATGAACCACCCGATCAAGAACACCAACGACGCCAACTCTTGCCAGATCATCATTCCCCAGAACCAAGTGAACAGGAAGTCAGGTAAACTCGGGAAGGGCAATAATGGATCCCTCGCCGGGCGCCGTGTCAGGCTGTATAATAATAATAATAACAACAACAACAACAGAGTTGGAAGGGACCTTGGAGGTCTTCTAGTTCAACCCCCTGCTTAGGCAGGAGACCCTACACCACTTCAGACAGATGGTTATCCAACATCTTCTTAAAAACTTCCAGTGTTGGAGCGTTCACAACTTCTGGAGGCAACTTCTGTTCCACGGATTAATTGTTCTTACTGTCACAAAATTTCTCCTTAGTTCCAAGTTCCTTCTTTCCTTCTTTAGTTTCCACCCATTGCTTCTTGTCCTACCCCTCAGGTGCTCTGGAGAATAGCTTGACTCCTTCTTTGTGGCAACCCCTGAGATATTGGAAGGCTGCTATCCTGTCTTCCCTGGTCCTTCTTTTTATTCAACTAGCCATGCCCAGTTCCTGCAACTGTTTCTTTATATGTTTTAGCCTCCAGTCCCCTGATCACCTTTGTTGCTCTTCTCTGCCCTCTTTCTAGAGTCTCAACATCCTTTTTGCATCGTAGGCACCAAAATTAGATGCAGGATTCCAAGTGTGGCCTTACCAAGGCCTTATAAAGTGGCATTAACCCTTCACGTGATCTTGATTCTCTCCCTGTGTTAATGCAGCCTAGAACTGTGTTGGCTTTTTTGGCAGCTGCTGCACACGGCTGGCTCCTATTTAAGCTTTGTCCCTTCAGAGTTGCAAACCTGTCACGTCTATTTTTTTTTTAAAGACATCTACGTCTGCATGATCTCGTCCGCCCACAATGTGGCGGCCCAAGGAAAGTACATCGCCATCGTAAGCACAACCGTGGAGACCAACGAGCCAGAAAAGGAAATCAAACCCGCCATGGACCTCCTGGAGCCCATCGAGCAGAAGTAAGGCTTGCCTGCTGGACTTAACAATAGCAGTAGGGTTGGGAGGGACCCTGGAGGTCTTCTAGTCCAACCCCCTGCCTAGCAATGAATCCTTCCAAGGTCGGTTAAATGAGGACTCAGATTGTTGGGGGCAATGTGCTGACTCTGTAAACTGCCTAGAGATTTAGTTGACATGATTGGGAATATTCGTTTCTCATCTTTAAGGGCAATTATTATGAAAGTAATGGTAATAAATATCATGAAACTATTGTTAAGAATGTATGGAGAAGATTGAAGCACTCTGGCCTAAATGATTAGATTTGATTAGAAAAGAAGCAATTTAAAAATTGTATTAGTTAATAGCACTTAAAATACAGTGTTCCCTCGATTTCCGCAGGGGATGCGTTCCGAGACCACCCGCGAAAGTCGAATTTCCGCGAAGCAGAGATGCGGAAGTAAATACACCATTTTTGGCTATGGACAGTATCATAAGCCTTCCCTTAACACTTTAAACCCCCCTAAATTACCATTTCCCATCCCCTTAGCAACCATTTGCTCACCATGATTACTGGTACTCACCATTGAATAAGACACTTAGTGATCCTGATATTTATAAACATAATTATTTATTAACAATAATTATTATTTTTGTTATTTATTTGCAAAAATTATTAGTTTGGCAATGATGTATGATGTCATCGGGCGGGAAAAACTGGTATAGAAAAAAACCCCGCGAAGTATTTTTTAATTAATATTTTTTGAAAAACCGTGGTATAGGCTATTCGCAAAGTTCGAACCCGCGAAAATCGAGGGAACACTGTACACATAAGAAATTTGAGAAATTATTCTTGTCCCAGATGTCAATTGTATTGGAGGCAGCAATGGATGGATCGGGAATACCAAAGTTAAAAGAAATAATTATTGTAGCCTGTTTTCAGATTGATGGTGTGTTATTTTGTAGATGTGATTGGAGTGAAAAATAAAAAAATAATTCTTGCCTTTTAAAAAAAATTGCCGGATTTTGGTTTTGCCAAATTCCCGCAGGCCACAGGCATCAGACAGAAATCCCAATACCTGTATGTACCGTATTTTTCAGAGTATAAGACACATCTTAGTTTTGGGGGAGGAAAACAGGGAAAAGAATCTGCTTATCAGGTATTCATCTGGCTAGCATGCTTAGTCTGGTCAGCTTCAGCCCATTATTTTGCCCCCTGGTTAAGGGCTTTAAAGAAAAACCTTATAGAATTGAATAGAATCCTTTATTGGCCAAGTGTGATTGGACACACAAGGAATTTGTCTTGGTGCAGGTGCTCTCAGTGTACATAAAAGAAAAGAGACATTTCTCAAGAATCATGTGGTACATAGAGGTCAAATAAGCAATGAAGAAACCATTAATATTAATAAAAATCTTAGGATACAAGCAACAAGTGACAGTCATACAGTCCTGAGTGGGAGGAAAAGGAGGATAGGAATGATGAGAAAAACTAGTAGAATAGTTATTCAGAAAGAGTAACAATGAAAAGAAGAAACCGGGAAAGATATTAGGGCTGGGGGGCAAAAGCTTTGGAAAATCTACATTCAAAGTATAAGACACAGCCACATTTTCAGCCTCTTTTAGGGCGGGGGGGGGGGAGGTGTGTCTTATATTCTGAAGAGTTTGTGCATTTGGGCCTGTAAATAAAGCAGATTTTGTTGTTGTTGTTGCGTAGGCCCACCACCTTGTTGCCTGAAATCTTCCTAAATTGGTCTTTCCTTTCTCCTTCCTTGTAGGTTTGTTAGCGTCAGCGACTTATATTCTCCGACTGACCTGGGCAGAGAAAGCCAGGTGGGTATGAAAATTGGGGGTGGGAAGAAAGACAAAAAAGAAAGGGAGGAATGAAGGAAGGAAGCGGAGGGAGGGAGGGAGGGAAGAAGTTGAGAGACAGAAAGATGGGGAAAAGGATTTGGGAAGACAGAAATGAAGGAAGAAAGATCTAGCAAAGAGAAAGGAAAGAAAAGAAAGGAAAATGGAAGGAAGGAGAGAAAAGGACCACGATGGTGACCTTCAACCCTGTCCTCCCCCCCCCCCGCTTTCCCCCCAGATCTTCATCTCCCGCACCTACGACGCCACCACCCACTTCGAGACCACCTGCGACGACATCAAAGACATTTACAAGAGGATGATGGGCTCCGAGTTCGACTTCGAAGAGATGAAACGGAAGAAGAACGACATCTACGGAGAGGACGAGCAGCAGTGAGCGGGGGGAGCGGACGTCTCTTCTCTCCCCCCTCCCTCCCCCCCCCGTTCTCAACCACAGACCGGGGGGGCATGTGGGGGGGCTAACGCCCGCATTCGGGGACCTTTAAGCTGAGCACCCTCTTCCCAGCCGTTTATTTTCCCTCCCTCTCTCTCTCTTTCTCTCTCTTTCCTCCCTTTCCTTAATCATATCTCTTGAGATTGAAAAGACCCCCCCCTGCTGACCCCAACCTCCCGTTTCCCCCCCTCCCCCGGCTAGAATCATGTGTCAATTTCAGCTTGGGGTGTGTGCTTGATTGGCAGGTGCCAAGACACCTGTCACACTCTTTATGTAATGCTCGCTAACTTTCATCCTCGGCCTTTAAAAAAATAAAATTTAAAAAATCCGACCGGTCCCAGCGGGGAAGGGGAACATCGCCCTGGGGCTACCAGCATTCTCTCCCAAACCCCCCCTGCTTTTGGGGGGTCCCACACACCGACGGGCGCAGTGTGCGCCCCTCCTTTTCGGCCTTCCCACCCCTCCGCCCCCTCCCATCTCACGCCAGCCCGAATCTTCGCAAATGCCGCCACCTCCTCCTCTTCGGTTTGCCCATCCTTTAAAGCAGCGGCGTCTCTTTCAAAACAATTTTGGGGGGGTTGTGGGTTGGGGGGGTTTTTCGTTGGTTGTTTGATTCCACGCCCACCCACCCCTCTTCCTTAAACCTCCTAGCTTCTCAAAAACCTTTGTTTACATCTGTTGGGACACAACGTAACGCCGCGAGGCTTCGGTTTGTGTTTTAAAAGTGCTACTAATAATAAAAAAAAGAAAGAGAAAAAAACGGTGCAAGCACAAAAATGCCGGAGTGGGTGGAATCTTTGTGTATGTGTGCGTGCGCATACACATGTGTCGTCTTTCCCTTGCGAGACGAGATCAGCTGGGTCGCGTCTTTCTCTTTTGTCCGGTGTTGGGTGGAGGGAAGGAAGGGGAGGCGGCATTGTATTGGTGCTGCCCAGTAAAAACCAACTTCACTGATGACGTTGTCTAGTTTGGTAATGAGACGTCTGTGAGGAAGCAAGCGAGTTCGGAGAGCAATCAAGGAGCCGGTCGTGTTCCTCTTTCCCTCCTCCTCCTCCTCCTTTTGGCAAATCCCACTCCCTTGCACTGATGATGTTACCTAGTTGAGTATTGAGATGTCTGCGAGGAAACAGCCCAGCTCAGAGAGTACCAAGGACCCCACAGTCCTCCTCCTCCTCCTCTTGGTACCCCTCTTATTATTCATTTATTGGTTTATTTATTAATTAGACTTCTATGTTGCAATAATAATAATAATAATAGTAATAATAATAATAATTTATTAGATTTGTATGCCGCCCCTCTCTGAAGACTCAGGGCCTTCTCGGGGCCTTCTCGAAGCGACTCAGAGCAGCATAGAAACCTCTTCCTTTTCTTCTTCCTCCCCTTCTCTACTCTCTTAAACCTCACTCCCTTCTAGCACTGATGTAGTTACCTAGCTGGGTCACGAAATGTCTTCAAGAAAGCAGCCAAGCTCACAGAATACCAATCCTCCTCCTCTTTCTTCTCCTCTTCATCTTCCTTCTTCCTCCCCTTCTCTACTCCCATAAACCTCACTCCCTTCTCGCACTGATGACGTTACCTAGCTGGGTCACGAAACGTCTGCAACAAAGCAGCCGAGCTCACAGAATACCAGTCCTCCTCCTCTTCTTCATCTTCCTTTTCTTCCTCCCCTTCTCTACTCCCATAAACCTCACTCCCTTCTATCACTGATGACGTTACCTAGCTGGGTCACGAAACGTCTGCAACAAAGCAGCCCAGCTCACATAACACCAAGGACCCCACAATCCTCCACCTCTATTACAGGCTCGAGCGAAAGAAGCTCCCGTCCTCACACAAGCCGAAGAGAACGACATGAGGCCCAGTCGGGTCTCCCTCCATTCCCAGAAAGATGCATTACCATCAAGAGGTCCAGTCCTCGGGCATGAATGGGAACTGGGGGATTGTGGAACCACCTCGCAGGGTTGTTAGGGAGGAAAACGAGGAGGAAGAAAGAATATGGTTATCATCAAATAAATTGCAGGTAGTCCCTGGACTGCCAAACTCACTCTAAGTCCTCTGAAAGGGGCAGCATATAAATCCAATAAATAAATAAATGAATAATATATAAAGTTTATATTCTCCCCTCCCACTTGTTCCCATTGTAACACCCTTGGTGTGGTTATCTTCTAGTTCAGGGGACTCCAACCTTGGCCACTTTTAAGACTTGTGGACTTCTAACTCCCAGAATTCCTTGGCCAGCAATGCTGGCCAAGGAATTCTGGGAGTTAAAAGTGGCCAAGGTTGGAGACCCATGTTCTTTTTTTTTTTAATTTTATATAAATTTGTTATTGACTTAAAATACATATATACACATTTACAAAAATGTAAGATAAATGATCAAATCATAAGTTGAAACAAAACTAACACATACTAACAAACAAAGATAATTCTAGTAATATAGTTAATTACTTATTTAAGTACACTAAATGATAATAACAATAACCATAAACAAAGAACATAATGTATAATATTTAAACTTAAATTTAATTTAAGTTTAAGTTTAAGGAGACCCATGTTCTAAGTTGGTTTTATTTTTTTTATTTTTGGAATTGTGCTTCTCTCCCACCCCACCCCCCAAAAAATAAATTCCACTGACACCTTTTCAAATCAAGTTTTATTTATAAAGATTAGTTACAAAAGAATTCATTTCCATCCCCACCAAAGACAAGTGTGGGGGTATCTTGCAAGGCCCAATTTTTAGAAGAGTTCCAACTGAATAAACACACACACCCCTCCCCTTTTATTGCGGTACCTTGAAACTGAGCTCTCGAGAGAGAGAAAGAATTAACTCCGGAATCCAAACAAAAAAAAACCCCATGCTATCTACAAGAGGAAGTAAGTGCTGCTAACTCATTTTGTCTACTCCCTATCGCCCCAGTTGCTCCCCCCTCCCGCCACCCCTCCCCATAAAACGCCCTGTGTTAAAGGTAATGGCCATTGTGCGGTTCTGTCCGATGTTTCCTGGGTGTGCAAAATAATCCCGGATCCTAAAAGCCCACAAGATGCATGTAGCATAGTTGTTGTGCACCTTCGAGCACAATTGCAGCATTGTGTGGAAGTCAGTGCACTTGGAATATCCAGCCTTGGCAACTTTGAGAGAGGTGGACTACAACTCCCAGAGTTCCCCAGCCGGTGGGATTCCAACGGCCAGGATTCTGGGAGTTGACATACACTGGCTGGGAAATTCTGGGAGTTGGGGAGTCCAACGGATGGGGGATTCTGGGAATCCAATGGATGGGGGATTCTGGGAATTGAGGTCCAATGGATGGGGGGGATTCTGGGAATCCAATGGACGGGGGATTCTGGGAGTTGGAGTCCAATGGATAAAGGATTCCGGGAATCCAATGGACGGGGGATTCTGGGAGTTGGAGTCCAATGGATAAAGGGTTCTGGGAATCCAATGGACGGGGGATTCTGGGAGTTGAGGTCCACCGGCTACGGAATTGAACACCCGTGCCTAACACAGTGCTTATGCAACACTCAACACACATACACCACACACTTTTCGGAGTGCCCCCCAACCCCACATCTGAAGTGTCGGGTTGAGGCCAACTGACTTGTAACCCTTCAAGTAAACAGTGTTGTACTTTTAATTATTTTCCTATGCGATACTCAGCTGCACAATCGAGAAATTCCTATGCTTTGCTTTTTTTCTTCCCGTTTCAGAGTTGAACCGAGAACGTCGATAATGCATTATTTTCCTTTTTTGAGGTTCCACGTTGTATTTAAATAAAACAACGGCCCTTTCCCCCCAAGCCGCCTAGCCACAGGCCCGAAATAAAACCAGCCTGGGGAGGGAGGAAGGGAAAGAGGCCCGTCTGCTTGACCTCGAACGGGTGTCGCGGCTGCTTAGCTTAAAATTGGAGTGATGGGGACGAGGAGAGTCCGGTGCCTCTTGAAACGGACGGACAAATTGGGTTTGGTGCTGCGATTCCCGGCTGGTTGCAAGAAGGCAGAAGGCGGTTTATCTTGGGTTACCTGAAACAAACATCGGCTGCTGTTACTGGTGAGTCCTTGAGTTAACAAATCACAACCGAGCCCGAAAGCTGCCGAGGAAGACCGTTGCTAAGCGGGGTCTGCCCCATTTAAAGACCCGCCTTGCCACAGTCGTTAAGCGAAATCACAGGAGTTGTTAAATCAGGTCACACGGTTTAGAGTTAGAAGGGCGTTGTAGAATAGAATAGAATATTGATTGGCCAAGTGTGAGTGGACACACAAGGAATTTGTCTTGGTGCAGATGCTCTCAGAATACATAAAAGAAAAAGGTACATTTGTCAAGAATCATGTGGTACAGCACTTAATGATTGTCATAGGGGTCAAATAAGCAATGAAGAAACAATCAATATTAATAAAAATTAATCTAGCTCCTTCCCCATTAATTTGGCTTGTCAGGAGGTCACCAAAAGGGGATCATGTAACCTAGGGATACGGCGACCCTCAAATACGTGTCAGTTGCCAAATGCCTGAGCGCCAATCTCGTCGGGGTGCTATGATGGTTGTTAAAGTGTAAAAAAAAAATGGCCCCGAGTCGGGTTTTTTCAAGGCCTAACTACTAGGTAACTATGAACGTAAGTCGAGAAAGCGTTTCCTCCACAGTTTCTTCCTTTTGCGGAAATATACCAAAATTCTCTCCAGAGCAATACGACCTCTGAAAAATGTTGCTCCATTATGAGATGGGCAGTTAAGTAAAATATTAAATCGTCATAATCAAATCATTTATTTATTTATTAGACTTCTGTGCCACCCTTCTCAGGCTCAGGGCAGCTCACAAAAAAAATACAAAAACATCTAAATATCCATATCTGAAAAACATCCTAAAACCAATTTCTTAAAACCAATCGCTCACATTCCCCTAATCATACATATAAATTAATATTTTAATGACCCCTTAATCCCTTGCATTGGGGTGGAGTCTAGGCAACTGAATGGAGATAGCAGAGTGTGTTTACTGGCCCACTGCCCTTCCTGTCACCAATGCGGAGGTTTTTTCCACCAGATCTATTCCCATTGTGCCCAGAGAGAAATACTGTACCTGCCTCTACCTAGGACTGAACCTGATTGTGAGGCCAGAGCTCCACCTCTAGGCTACTGCACCACTCCAAATAATTATAATCAAATAATAAATATAAAACAAAACATTTGAAACCAAAGCGCTTCTCATCCAGAGAAAGTTGATTTAAAAAAAACATTCTTGTGTTTTATTTCTGTTTTGTTTAATTTCTGTCCATAACTGTTGGGTTGGCAATATATTGGCTGCAGGTGTTGCAGACTGCCACAAGAGGGAGCTAGAGTTCAGGTTTACTTCTCCGAGTCACCCTCTCTGTTTCTCTTTGGCTGCTCACTGTTAAGTTAGCTCTGCAATCTCTCTGTACTGTAATCATGTACAGTGTTCCCTCGATTTTCGTGGGGGATGCGTTCCGAGACCACCCGCGAAAGTCAAATTTCCGCGAAGTAGAGATGCGGAAGTAAATACACTATTTTTAGCTATGGACAGTATCACAAGCCTTCCCTTAACACTTTAAACCCCTAAATTACCATTTCCCATTCCCTTAGCAACCATTTAGATTATTACCATGTTTATTTATTAGTTTATTAAAAAAAATATTTATTAAAGGCAGACTAAAGTTTAGCGATGACATATGATGTCATCGGGCGGGAAAAACCGTGGTATAGGGGAAAAACAGCGAAGTATTTTTTTAATTAATATTTTTGAAAAACCATGATATAGACTTTTCGCGAAGTTTGAACTCGTGAAAATCGAGGGAACACTATTGCAGCTAAAATGTGTTTAGGCTTGATATCTTTGCTGATTATGACAAAGACAACTGGTAAGGAAGATTATGTACTTGGTAAGATTTGGATTGTTATTCCGACTTATGTGTATGGCTTTAGGCTGTTCATCCGAAGATGTTATTTCTCAAAGCAAACTTTAATTCAAGTTAGTATATCTGTGTGTGGCTGAGAAGTTACTCCCAACTAATCTCAATCTATACGTTTCTGCGTGTGCACAGCCTTAGCAAACAAGGATTACTCCGCTCATACGTAATAATTTCCCCTTGCCAAAACATAATAAATATATAAATAATAAGTATATTTTAAAAATATAAATAGAAGAAGGAAAGCACTTTGGGGTCCAATGTGAACTTCCAAAATCCGCCCTCTGCGTTTTTCGCTTCCCGCTTTCTCGATGCGGCCGCTGCCCGTTCTTACCAGAAGCCGCTTCTGAAAGGCGTCACCAGGTCTTGCGCTGTGGTGATGAAGTCGGTGATGTTCAGGCCGAAAATGCCTTTGTTCTCCAAGGCTTCCTGGCTGGCGCTGGCATTTTCTGCCAGGATGAAAAAAAAGGAGGGGGGAAGAGATTAGGACCCCCCCAAAAAACAACCCAACATCCTTAGCGGCCCACACCCATTTCCCAGAAGGGAATCTCGATCCCGAACACACAAAAGAGCCCAGAAGAAAAGAGACCAGGATGGTATTAGTTGTCAAATACAGTAATCCCTCGCTACCTCAAGGTTCATCTTTCACGGATTTGCTACTTCAACGGGTTTTCAAAGGGGGCCGAAATCCATTAAATCAATTGAAAATTTTAAATCCATTGAAAATTCATAAAATTATTCTACAGTACTCCTGTGCTCTATTAAAGAAACTGGTAGGATGTCACATGTAGTTGCAGCTGAGAACCATTATAGAATGACTGTTTAATGCAAAGGGTGGGTTTTAAAAGTCCAAATAGTCGTTAAATACATTAAAAACTATCTTTCCTCTACTTCACGGAAATTTGTACAGTTCATTTAGTGACGGTTCCAAGTTACGACGACGTTGCGAAAAGGAATTTAATGGCTGTTTTTCGCCGTGATCGCGTGATCAAAAATAAACTTGCTTGGCAACCGATTCAAATTTAGGATTGGCACAGTGCCCCCAGGATCCTGCGATTCCCCTTTTGCAACCTCCTAACCCAAGGGAAACCACTTAACAATTTAACAGCTAAATTAACTCTAAATTAAATTAACAGCAGTGGTGGTTCACTTTTAACAATTGTGGCAGCCAAAGTTGTAAAACAGGACAAATAATAATAATAATAATTTATCAGATTTGTATGCCATCCCTCTCCGCAGACTCGGGGCAGCTCACAACAATAATAATAACAATGTGACAATGTAACTCCCTTAAAGCTCCCTTAAAACATTTTACTTCCATTACAACATAAATTTGGGGGCTACATTGTGGTTGTGGTCACAGGCTACCTGAATAAAGGTCGTCCTCCACTTATTTATTTATTTATTTATTTATTACTTAGATTTGTATGCCGCCCCTCTCCGAAGACTCGACCGAGTACATGACGAGGTCCAGGAGGGAAGTGTTTTTAATAGGAAAGTGAACACAAGAACAAGGGGGCACAATCTGAGGTCAGTTGGGGAAAGATCAAAAGCAACATGAGAAAATATTATTTCACTGGAAGAGTAGTAGATGTTTGGAACAAACTTCCAGCAGACGTGGTTGGTAAATCCACAGTAACTGAGTTTAAACATGCCTGGGATAAACATAGATCCATCCTAAGATAAAATACAGGAAATAGTATAAGGGCAGACTAGATGGATCATGAGGTCTTTTTCTGCCGTCAGTCTTCTATGTTTCTACTTAGGGTGTCAAGGTTCCAGGTTGTATCCAAACTAAATCAGAGTCTGAATCAAAATACTCCTCAAGGGTCCAGTTTATTTCCCGAGCCATCCTGGCGCCTACACTGGGAAAACTGGATCTGAGTTTCTCACCGAGTTGAAAGTTCATATCCCTGGTTCCCCCACCCACAACCTTGTCACGTTGCCCACTCAGGTTGTGCCATCGTGGCAAGTCTTCCTCCTACTTCCGCCCAGGTGCAGGACAAAAGATAAACCTTGAGCTTCTCGAAAGAATGCTCTGTCAATCTTTGATGTTTCTATGCCTCTTTCTGCAAACGGGACAGTTCCAGAATGAGGATTTGTGCGCTCAATGCCTCCAGGGTCTTCTTTGGGGCTCCTCTACATTTTGGGGGGATGGGAACGAGGGGGGTAGGGTTAGCTTACCTGTGAGAAACACGGCGAACCTCTTGGTGATGTTTTGAATCTGCAAGTTCAACAGGCAATTGAAGCGCTCCAATCTCGCGCAGGTCCCGGAGTCACACTCGTGGTAGTGCAGGACCTCCGTCATGTTGGCTACCTGGCAGGATTTCAGGACCGACTCCTTGGTGCAGGCGGAAAGATCCCCCCTGCGGGAAGAAAGGAGACCAAGAGGTGATCCCTAGGGCCAGTGGAAAATCCCCAGTCTGTCTGCAGTGAATTCAATTCAGCTCGGTTTTTCTGCCCCTCCCTTGAAAAAAGATCAGCAACTTTAGTCCACTGGTAACACACCACTTTCCACCCACAGCAGAGACAAAGAAACGCCAATTTCCATCACCAAGCAAGACTGGTTCGGTGAATTTGCCGCGTTATACGATGTTATGGTTAGCTCTGGCCCAGCTCCTGCCCCAAGGACTGTGGATGTGGGGGAGACATCCACATGCTGCAGGCCTGTTTTGCCCCCAGTGGAATCTGATGATGAAGGCTGCTCTGACCAAGAAGACATGAGTGACAGGGAGGAGGAGAGGGTGGCAGACAGCTCAGAAGGAGATCAATTCTCTAGCTCCTCCTTGGATTCAGAACAAGAGTTAATGATACAGCCACGCATGCGGAGAGCGATGCATAGGCAGCAACAACTGAGAGATTATTATCAAAGAAAAGGAGGCCACCTGTGGTTGGGTGGGGCTGTGGTCATTAGTGAGGCTGCTATAAATAGCAGCCTGTGGGTTTGGCCATTGTGGAGGATTATCTGATCGTTGGGTTTCGTGACTGCTTTACTGACTTTGACATAGAAACATAGAAGTCTGACGGCAGAAAAAGACCCCATGGTCCATCTAGTCTGCCCTTTTACTATTTCCTGTATTTTATCTTACAATGGATATATGTTGACCTTTTGTGTGCTGATTTCCCCCCGCTTGGAAACTAAACCAGAGCAAAGTGTGTTTCACTTTGTGAAAGAAGAAGGACTGTGAATTGCCTCACAGCTGCAAGCTAAGTATCACAGAACTGATAAGGGACTTGTACAAATTACCAGGTTGTTTGGAGACCAGTGCTCTTGGCTCTACCAAAAGAGGGCTTAGTTTAAGTGAATTTTCATTATAAAGAACATTGTTTTGAATTTTCAAACGTGTGTGTCTGAAATTTGTACCTGTGAATTTTTGGGAGGAATCTACCAGAGAGCCCGACAGAACATATGACCTTCCTTGCTACTTTGTTAAGTGACCCATTGCAATCCCGTTGTTGGCTTGTCAGGAGGTCGTAAAGTTTAATTTATTACATTGATTTAATTCTGGGCGGCTTACAACATATAAAAACAAGTTAGAAAACCCCATAGGAAAAAAAATTATTATTTGTATCTTGGCCAGATCTAGGTGGGTCATGTGACCTTGGGACACTGCAACCATAAAATAAATTAAAATGTATTTCATTTAAGCGGTTTATTTATTTGTTTTTCAAGAGGCAATTGTATGAGAAGCGAAAGAAAAAACAATGTCCAGCTGCCTCTTTTTTTAAAAATGCACCTTTGGGACATGATGGAGAATCTCCATAGATATTCTCTTATACTGTAATTCTTTGTTTAATGTGTATCATCCACTACTCAAAAAAACCACTGGGAAACACTGGACTAGAAGACCTCCAAGACCCTTCCAGCAACAGATAGAAATAGAATAGAATTCTTTATTGGCCAAGTGTGATTGGACACACCAGGAATTTGTCTTTGGTGCAGATGCTCTCAGTGTACATGAAAGAAAATACACATTTCTCAAGACTCGGGAGGTACAACACTTAATGATGGTCATAGGGGTGAAACAATATTAATAAAAATCTTAAGGATACAAGCAATAAGTTACAGTCATAGAGTCCTAAGTGGGAGGAGACAGGTGCTAGGACCGATGAGAAAAAACTAGTAGTAATAGTAGTACAGATTTAATAAATAGTTTGACAGTGTTGAGGGAATTATTTGTTTAGCAGAGCGAGAAAGATACAATATTCTGATCTCACCTGGCATCTTCCTTTAGCTTCTTGGACTCTCGGTAGTGAAGGAACCACTTCCATCTCCCATGAAGGTTGAGTTTCTCCAGAGTTTTGATCACCTCTTTCAGCTCCCCTAGAGGAAAAAAACATGGCTGCTAGTCCTCTTGAACTCAACCGTGGCTACTTTAAAATGGACGGACTTCCACTCCCAGAATTCCAACATGCACACATCACAAGCGAGTCACTTCCCCCTAGCATTGGTTGTCAACCTTTCCGATGCCGCGACCCCTTGATACAGTTCCTCAAGTTGTGGTGACCCCTAACCATAAGTCTAGCGCCAATTCTCCCAACAGAGCTTGAAGCTGATTGGCAGGAAGGTCAGAGGGACACCCCCACTGCAAACGCCTGATTGGTCGGATTGTAAAAATATGTTCCAAGGTGCCAAAATAAGAAGCTTTAGTTCCTAACACCACGAGAAATTTGTCTTATTTATTTATCATCTATCTATCTATCTATCTATCTATCTATCTATCTATCTATCTATCTATCTATCTATCTATCTATCTATCTATCTATTGGATTTGTATGCCGCCCCTCCGCAGACTCAGGGCGGCTAACAACAAAAACAACATGTAACAATCCAATTTAATAAAACAACTAAAAACCCTTATTATAAAAACCAAATATACACTCAAACATACCACACATAACTTGTAATGGCCTAGGGGAAGGAATATCCTAACTCCCCCATGCCTGGCGACAAAGGTGGGTCTTGAGTAATTTGCGAAAGACAAGGAGGGTGGGGGCCGTTCTAATCTCTGGGGGGAGTTGATTCCAGAGGGCCGGGGCCGCCACAGAGAAGGCCTCTTCCCCTGGGGCCTGCCAAATGACATTTAGTCGACGGGACCTGGAGAAGGCCAACTCTGGGGGACCTTATCGGCCACTGGGATTCGTGCGGCAGAAGGTGGTTCCGGATGTATTCTGGCCCAATGCCATGTAGGGCTTTAAAGGTCATTACCAACACTTTGAATTGTGACCGGAAACTTATCCAATGGTCTTAGGCGACCCTGTGTTTGAGTCCCAAAGGGGTCCCAACCCCCAGGTTGAAAACCACTGTCTATGGGCATGGTTGGGACCAATGGCTCTGCCTACATCTGCTGTGGCTGTGCACCATGGACGCCCTTCCTTCCTTCCCGGCTCGGTTGGAGAGTTTTTGCAACCTGGCCGTGGGAAGCAGGCCAACTCACCCACGGTCATCCCTTCGAGGACGTTGTCATCGGACACCACAAAGCCTCCGCTGTGGAACAGCTCCTGGTAGGTGTGTTCCAGGGCGTCTTCGGGGCTGTCCACCCCGGCAAAAGTCACATTGGGGCAGCCTTTGAGACGCAGCAAGAAAGGGACCTGTGGAAGCAGCAAAGAAGAGGGATGTCTACGGAGAGGGGCGGCATACAAATCTAAATAATAATAATAATAATCATAATGATATTCATAATAACAACAATAATAATAATAATGAAGGAGACACAGCAGAGTAGTGGTGCTCACAGCCCCAAAAGCAGCTGGAATTGGGAATGTTTAGTTTCGTGATGGCGAACCTATGGCACACGTCCGATATGGGCCCAATCTGAGGCTAGTTGGGGGAAAGATCAGAAGCAAGGTGAGAAAATTTTATTTGACTGAAAGAGTCGTAGACGCTTGGAACCAACTTCCAGCAGACGTGGTTGGTCAATCCACAGGAACTGAATTTAAACATGCCTGGGATAAACATTAATTAATTAATTAGAGTTGAAAGGGACCTTGTAGGTCATCAAGTCCAGCCCCCTGCTCAAGCAGAAATCCCTACACCACCCCAACCAGATGCCAGTCCAATTTCCTTTTGAATGTGTCAAGTGATGGGGAGTTCCCCACCCCCGCTGGTTCTGGAGACCTCACCTACAAAAAGATATTGACAAAATTGAACAGGTCCAAAGACGGGCTACAAGAATGGTGGAAGGTCTTAAGCATAAAACGTATCAGGAAAGACTTAATGAACTCAATCTGTCTAGTCTGGAGGACAGAAGGAAAAGGGGGGACATGATCGAAACATTTAAATATGTTAAAGGGTTAAATAAGGTCCAGGAGGGAAGTGAACACAAGAACAAGGGGACACAATCTGAAGTTAGTTGGGGGAAAGATCAAAAGCAACGTGAGAAAATATTATTTTACTGAAAGAGTAGTAGATGCTTGGAACAAACTTCCAGCAGGCATGGTAGATAAATCCACAGTCACTGAATTTAAACATGCCTGGGATAAACATATATCCATCCTAAGATAAAATACAGGAAATAGTATAAGGGCAGACTAGATGGACCAGGAGGTCTTTTTCTGCCGTCAGACTTCTATGTTTCTATGTTTGATCGCTCTCACTGTCAGAAAGTTCCTCCTTATTTCCAGGTTGAATCTCTCCTTGGTCAGCTTCCATCCGTTGCTTCTGGTCTGCCCCTCTGGTGCCCTGGAAAATAGTGTGACCCCCTCCTCTCTGTGGCAACCCCTCAAATACCTGTATACTGCTATCATGGCCCCTCTGGCCCTCCTTTTTGCTAAACTATCCGTGCCCAGTTCCAGCAACCTCTCTTTGTATATCTTGGTTTCCAGCCCCTTTCTCATTTTAGTTGCTCTTTTCTGTACTTTATCTCTAGAGTTTCAATGTCCTTTTTGAAGTGGGGTGACCAAAACATAGATCCATCCTGAGATAAAACACAGGAAATAGTATAAGGGCAGACTAGATGGACCAGGAGGTCCGTTTCTGCCGTCAATCTTCTAGGTTTCTTTGTGAGACTTTTCTATGTTTCAGCTCCAATGCGCCAGCTAATTTTCGGCCTTGGAAAAGGCCATTTTATCCTCCCGGAGGCAAAAAAAAAAATCCCCCAACAGAAACTGGAAGTTTGGGATGTGGTCCAGAGAGCCGTAATGGTAAGAAGCCACTGGTTTTCCGTGCACACATGGGGATGGTGAGGCTATTGCGCATCTCCATGCTGCAGCTCAGTCCTGCTATACAGGGCTTCACAGCCCCCTCTAAGCAGTGGGCAGAGTCGGCTTCTTGCCCCCCAAACAATCTGGGGCCTCGTTTTACCAACTTTCTAATGATGGAACCGTGAACAAAGGGTTGGGCTAGAACACCTCCAAGGTCCCTTTCACCTCTGCCGTTCTATTATCTACTACCACGTTGCCCCCAAGTTATTTTCAACGAGACAGGAATCCGGCTTCGTCGGTAATCAAAGGGCCGAGAATCATTCATTCATTCATTCATTCATTCATTCATTCATTCATTCATTCATTCATTCATTCATTCATTCATTCATTCATTCATTGTTAGAGTTGAAAGGGACCATGACGGCCATCGCGTTCAACCCCCTGCCCAAGAAGAGCCGAAAGCGAGTTTCGAACCTACTTTGTGGATGTGTAAGAAAATGTCCTCGTTTCGAATGATGACCAAGAGGTTCTCCATGTCCACGCTGCTTCCGTTCAAGAAGTGTAGTAGGTCTGCTTTGGAGTGGCCCCTTTTCTTCAGCAAATTCTGGAAGGAGGACGTGGTTGGGGGGGGAGAGAGAAAAAATCCGTCCATGATAAACACAAGCTGCAACGACCGTTAGGTGAGCCACAAACACCGACGCGGTGAATTGTAGCCCTGCCGTATCATTTACTGAAGCACAATTTTTTTTAGTAGTGTTGTTTTATTTAATTTCGATTTCTTCCATTGTTCTGTATTAATATGTTGTAAGCCGCCCTGAGTCTCAGGAGAAAGGCGGCCTAGAAATCGAAGAAATAGATAAATAAATAAACTTTTGTGATGGATGAGTTTCAATCCCCGGAATTCCCCAGCCAGGATGCTTTATTTTATTCATTTATTTATTTGATTTCTATGCTGCCCAATCCCTTCGGACTCAGGGCGGCTTACAACAATGCAAACCACAATATAATCAGCTGGCATGTTAAAATGACATCAGTTGTAGTTAAAATGATGGAGACTCTACTCAAAAAGAGGATAAATCAGCACCTAAAAAACAATAACTTATTGGACCCAAATCAGCATGGCTTTACTGAAGGCAAATCTCATTGAGTTCTTTGACTATGTCACAAAGGTGTTGGATGAAGGTGGTGCCTTGGATATTGCCTATCTGGACTTCACCAAAGCCTTTGATATGGTTCCACATAAAGAGCTGATAGATAAATTAGTGAAGATTGGACTTAGTCCCTGGATAGTTCAGTGGATTTGCAGCTGGCTGAAGCGTAGACATCAGAGAGTTATTGTTAATGGCGAGTATTCTGAGCAAGTCAGGTACAAGCGGTGTGCCACAAGGGTCTGTTCTGGGTCCTATTCTTTTTAATATGTTTGTGAGTGACATAGGGGAAGGTCTGGTAGGGAAGTTTTGCCTATTTGCCGATGACTCTAAAGTGTGCGATAGGGTTGATATTCCTGGAGGGGTCTGTAATATGGTAAATGATTTAGCTTTACTAGATAAATGGTCAAAGCAATGGAAACTGCAGTTTAATACATGCCTATCCAATCAACACAATTCTGCCCTGACAGATGTGATATTCACGGCCCCCAGGCCTGCCAGAAAAACCAGATCTTCACTGCCTTTCAGAAGACCAGCAGAGTGGAAGCAATACAGGCATCAGGGGGGAGTTGGTTTCATAGAACCGGGGCAGGCACAGAGAAGGCCCTCCCCTGCGGCCCCACCAACCAGCATTGCTTAGTCGACAAGACCTGGGGAAGGTCAACCCTGTGAGATCTTATTGGTCTCCGCGAGGTATGTGGCAGGAGCCATGTTCCTAAGCCATGTAGGGCTTCACCTTGAATTGTGACCGGAGACTAATCGGTAGCCAACGGAGCATTGGTGTTATATGGTTGTTATATGGTTATATGTACACCCATAACGGATCGCGCGGCTGCATCCTGGACTATCTACGGACTCCGAACACTCTTCAAAATGTTTAAGATGGGTGGTCTTCAACTGGGGAATCCTGGGAGTGGACGTCCACCCATGCTTGCATGAAATTCTGGGAGTTGAAGTCTACAAAGGCTGGCTGGGGAATTCTGGGCTTTGTAGTCCACCCATTTTCAAGGGCCGAATTTGAGAAACCCTACATGATAATAATAATAATTTATTAGACTTGGGTGCTGCCCCTCTCCGAAGACTTGGTGCATTCTTTCAACCATGCACAACCATTCTGAAGCGTCCCGCTTCCTCCCAGGGATCCTGAGACCCCCATTAACATCACCCCCCAAATCCTACCTTCAACCTCCTGAAGAACGGGTCGTCCTCCATTTCCATCAAGTAGAACGAGAAGGGTTTTTGGCACGCTTCCTGGGCCACGTTTTTCAGCTGGAAATGTAGTGCATTGTGCAGGTCGGTGAGAAAGCCCTCGTAGAGGAGCGGCGCGGGAGGTCGAGGTGGGTACCGTATCTCGCCCCCCTTTCCTGAGGTAGCAGTGAGGTCTCTCTCCGGGTTGCAGGCCTGCGCGCTCTCCGACATCATCGCCTTGTTGAATTCGACAAACTCTTTGAGAATGGACGAGATGTCCCGGGAAAAACTGTTCAAGTTGTGATAGTTCTGTTTCTGAAGATGCAAAGAAGAGAAAGGAGGATTCGGACCGAGTCCGCCTCGATGCTTCGGCACAGCAGTTGGGACAAAGGGATTCAGGCTGGTCGGAAACGGACCATAGGGGTCATCGTATCGGCCCCCGGTCCTTGAATTTGGGTTGACAATGGTGACCAGTAGTGGACTTTTGCTTCTGGCTGAAAATGTAGGCATTGTCTCTTCCGAGACGGTGGTAGGTGGCAACCTTTCTGTTATCCCTTGTAGTGGGACCTTCTTGCTGGGAAGAACGCAGGAGGTAGAACGTTGTGATCTCTTCAGGAGCTTCTGGATTCTGCAGTGGAACCGCACGGATTCCATTTCTAAAATGTTCTGAATCGGGTCACTCCGAAAACCCCATTTCCTGCTCCAGGAGTTGACGGACCTCAAATCTCTGGAGAAAGGGTCGTGCTCTTTGGAGAATGAGTGGAAAGTCCTACTTTTCTCCTTGTGCTTCTTGGTGATGGCGAAATTGATATAATTCCTGAAGGGCTCAGGATCATGATGCACGTCACGCGACAGCGATGTTGAACAACAATCCTTTTTTTTGCGTTTCCTGGACCCGGCATCTGACGTCTTCTGGCTAGCTTCTGAAGACACCAAATCCCCATCTTTACAAGTCTCGTTCCCAAGAGATGAACTGCGGGTTAACTCGGATTCTATACTTGGGGAGGCCTTGAACCTTGGTGGATAGAAACTCTCAAGTTTTCTCGTGGGATACCAATCTACACAGGGATCTTGGCTGCCGTACACAGTCAGGGATTCATCTTCCCAGTCTGTGTTCCTGCCTAAAGAACTGGTGGACAACTCTGTCCTTTCATCAGGTAGAGGGTCTTCAAGACTTCCCAGACACCCCTTCGCGTCTTCTTCACCATCCTCTGGAGCTTCGTTTGAATCTCGGTCAACCACAGAATCAGGTTCTTCTGCTAAACGTTTTGCTGGGACAAAGGATGAGTCCCCCACTTCTTCTTCTCTAGAACAGTCTTCCCTGTCATCGTTGGGTTCTTCTGGACTGGCCTCTGTTTGCTCAACTATTTCCAAAGTGGACACACCATAGTCATCCACCTTTGCACTGTAGTCATCTGGTGACTCGGCGGTTTCGAGCCAGGAACACCTGCTTTTTGGGCTGTTTGTGTCCAGCTCTGCTTGACTTGTGCCACAAGTTGAGAAGATCTCCGTGGCAACTGAGGTAGCATCATTTCCTTGAAGTTCTGCTTTTTCAGAAACATCTCCTGGATCAGACCTCGTGTTCTCATTTGATGACGGACACAACTCTCCTAGTCCTTCTACCCTAGCTTGTACGCGGTCCTCTTGGTCATCAAAACTGGAAGTCTCTTCTAAACATTCCTCAGCCCATTTCACGTCCGCATGGGATTGCTGATCAGTTGGGCAACCCTCATCATCGCTCATGGCAGGTGTCACACTCTCCAGCATAGCTGGATCAATCCAACTTAAACTCTTTGGAGCCCTCATTTCTTCACTCTGAGCTAACATGACACATACTGTGTCTATCAATTCATTCATTAAAGCGTGGACCTCCTCGGCTACAGCAGTCGTGGTAACAGTTGGCTTTTCAATGCCAACCTCCGGGGACTCTTCTTCTTCTTCCCTTGCAGAAGAGTCTCCGGTAGTTTCTTGATCTAAACATGTTTCACTTTTGAAGGAAGTCTCGGATTCTGCATCGTGCGTCTCCAGGCTCAGGTATTCTTCGTTTGCGGGCTGGGGGTCCGCCGAAATCTTTTCTCCCTGATCGATCTTCTGTTCCTCTTGTGTTCCCAAATCGGACTCTGCAAGCTGTTGTTCCTTAACCTGCCCCCAAACATCATCCGTTGGGTGAATGACATCCTTTTCCTGGGGAATTGAAGAATTCTCAAGCAAATCCAGTTTGCCACCGGAATCCTGCAACGTTGCAGCTTGGTCAGAAGTTTCCTGATGGGCAGGACTCGCTGGATGATCTCCCTCAGGACTTTCAACCAGATCCATTTCTTTGGTGGGGGGAAGACATTGAGCCAACGCAACAGAGCTGTCTTGGGTTTCCACTGATTCCTGTTGAGTTGATATACTGTTTGGTACCGAGTTCATACACAAGTTGTTGTTTGGTTCACAAAGGTGCAGAACAGGACCAGCCAAGTCTGTACTCTCCTGAGAAATATCTTCAATCAGATCCATTGGATCTCCAAAGATCCGATACAGGGGGTTCTCGGGACGATCTTCCTGGACCTTTGGTGGTTCTTCGTCCCAAGCTCTTTGATGGACAGGACTAGCCTCCCATGAAGGCGGACAGGACAAAATGATCCCTCTGTCTTCCTGGGAAACTGAGGAAGAGTCAACCACGTCAACCTGGTCAGGAACCTTAGGACTTCCTACTGGTTCCTGTGGACTTTGTGAGGGCCCATCTGGAGTTGCTCGATCATTTGGGAAGTCTCCAGAAGCTTCGTTGGAAGCTGAATCAGCCGAGATCGCTTCGTCGTGCGAGTTCTCCACCTCGTCTGTCTGTTTCGGAGACGTGGGGTCTGTGGCTGATCCAACCACCGTTTCATCAGCAGTCACTGACTGCATCGAGGTCACCTGCTGAAGTACTGTATCCATCAACAAGGTCACCTGCTGAAGAACTGTATCCATCAACCCCATCTGGTTTGGAGATACAGAACTTGTGGATGATCCTACCGCCGTTTCTTCAGCCCCCAGGAATTCTGTCCGATGCCCAGATGAGGCATCTGGGGATGATGCCCGAGATGGGAGAGGACCTTGTCCATCTGATGTGTCGTCGTCGTCATCACTCAAACCGTCTGTTTCTTCTCTTCCTTTCGCAGTGCTCTCCCCAGGATCTCCTTCATCTTCTGAAACCAGATCCATATCTTGGACCTCCGTGTCAGTCTCATTGCCTTTGGAGAGCATGGGATCAGGGGATCCCAAGTCCACGCTTTCTCCATCTCCCTCGTCCGTAGACTGGTTTTGCACTTGGTTTCCTGGATTAGTGGGTTCCTGAGACTTCACATCTTCTTTTAACTCTGCTTCTTCTGATGTTCTTGAGTCTGGACCATCAGCTGGGAGGTTGTCCTCCTTCACCTCTTCGGAAGGAGACGCAACGTCAGTTCCTTTATTTGCTACCGAAACGGCAACTTCGGTGCTTGCGATGGGCTGTTGGTTTCTGGAACCCTCCGCAAACCCTGTAGGCCCTGATGCATCGTTTTGGGAAGCTTCAAGTAACTCGGTCTCTTGACGTATGTCTGTCATGGTTTGACAGACTGGAGAGTTCATACGTTCGTCAACCCCAGGCGGGTTTTCAACAGGAAGCACAGGGGGAGGGGAGTGTTGTTCTTTGGGCTTTGCTTCAACCATCTGGAAAAAAGAAAAAGAAAAATCCAGCTTTCAGATTTGCGGACGGACATAGTTTAGCAAAAAGATCTCTAGGGGTTTTAAAGGTTATGTCCAGCATAGGAACATATAGGTAGGGCCTGACGTACGACCATAATCAGGACTGGAATCCTCCCATTTCCTCTTCCTCTTTTTTCCTTCTCTTCCCCCCTCCTTTATCTTCACCTTTAACAAGAGCAACACAAAAGCACGCAATAGATACAAACTAAATGTAAATGACTTCAAACTAGACTGCAGAAAATACGATTTCAGCAATAGAGTGGACAACACCTGGAATTCACTACCGTACTCTGTTGTTTCTTCCCCCAATCCCAAAATCTTCAACCTTACGTTATCTACAATTGACCTCTCCCCTTTTCTAAGAGGTCTGTAAGGGGCGTGCATAAGTGCACCTTGGTGCCTACTGTTCCTATCCTAATGTAAATTACGTTTCGTAAATTACTCAAGACCCACCTATATCACCTGGCATGAGGGAACTGAGACACCTTCCCCAGGCTTTTATATTTTATGCTTGGTATGTATGTGTTGTTTGGTTTTAAATGATGGGGTTTTATATGGTTTTTTTTTCTCTTTTAATATTAGATTTGTTCCACTGTAACATGGTTTTTATTATTGTTGTGAGCCGCCCCGAGTCTTCAGAGAGGGGCGGCATACAAATCTAATAAATTATTATTATTATTATTATTATTATTATTATTATTATTATTAATGTGTTTTTATCTTTCTCCTCTGACTACTCACTGCCCCTCCCATCCCCCCTTGTGCTGTGACAGGCCAAACTCCACATGAAGGCTTCGGCCTGACGTGTGAGCGCGCTAACAGGTGTACACCTACTCAAGCCCATTCCCCTTGCATTCCCCCCTGTACATGCACACCGACTCCCCCTCCCCTGGACATTCGCACAAGCCTCACCGAAGCCTCATGGACGGTGCAAAAACAAATAGGCAAACCAGAAATTCCGAAAAACGGACTTCCGGTTTGCCCGTCGGGCCATTTTTTGCACTCCGGAGCCTTCAGGGAAGCTTCCCGGAAGCCTCCAGAGGGCGAAACGCTCTTCCCCAAGGCTGAAAATTGGCGCATGCACACAGGAGCTGGCCAGACGGGTATTCCACTTACCGGTATGCTCTGCCAAGCCGCCGCGCACGGGGATCAGCTTCTGCGCATGAGATTTCACCCATTTTTTGCATGCGCAGAAGCCGAAAATCAGCAAAATCTCATGCGCAAGAGCGTCCTCGTGTGAGGTTGCGCTTGCTGGGCATGCGCAGAAGACAAATCTCACGCGGGCATGCACACAGGTGCATTTCCATTTCCGCCACCAGAGCCCCAATCCCAGCTGTACTGGCTACAACCCATTATTGGAGCTGACGTAGGGCAACACCTCACCGTAATTTCGCAAAACCTCACCATAAAAACACTTCGCTTAGGCGTTCGTTGGCTCTACGGGGCTTACTGAAATCTTACCTCGTCAATGGTCTTTGGAGGAGGAGGAGGAGGAGGCGTTGATGGTGGGGGAGGAGGTGGAGGAGGAGGTGGAGTAAGTGGAGGAGGAGGCGGAGTAAGTGGAGGAGGAGGTGGAGGAGGAGGTGGAGTAAGTGGAGGAGGAGGTGGAGGAGGTGGAGGAGGAGGAGGCAGTTCTTCCTTCTCAAGCAGGTCCTTGGTTTCTTCAAGTTTTGCCAGAGGACTCTTGTCCTCTAAAGAGTCAGTGGAGGAGACTCCGTTCCCCTGGAGTAGCTTCTCGGAAGTAGAATCCGATCCGTCTTTCTTTCCTTCAGCAGACACCTGGACAGTTCCGAGGAGAGACCCCGCGGGGCCTTTCTCCAGCACGTACGGCCTGCCCCCGTCATCTAGGGGCTCCAAGGGGTCCACCAGGCTGTTCAGGGAGACGTACTTGGCAGGGTTGCTGTGCTCCACCACGTTTCGTACCGTCAGCGCTTGGACCGGCTTGCTGTAAAACAGCGCCATCCACACGTGAAGGATTATCCGCATCTCTTCCATGTCGTCCGACAAGCTTTCATCCCAGGGCCTGGAGAAAGGAGGCAGAGAAAAAGACAGGAATTGGGTGGATGGTTTATATACGCTCGTCGCTTGGCTTTTGCAACTGGAGCCCACGAGAGCCGGAAACAAAACGAGGAGAGAAGCACCTCACTAGGGCTGGAAAAAAAACTTTGGAGAGAGTAGCAATGAAAACAAGCCTGCAAAGACTCAGGGTTGGAAAAAAAACTTCTTTGAAGAGAGAGTAGCAATGAAAACAAGCCTGCAAAGACTCAGGGTTGGAAAAAAAACTTCTTCGTACCTTCGAGTAGCAATAAAAACATGCCTGCAAAGACTTGGGTTGGAAAAAAACATCTTTGGAGAGAGTAGCAATGAAAACAAGCCTGCAAAGACTCAGGGTTGGAAAAAAACATCTTTGGAGAGAGTAGCAATGAAAACAAGCCTGCAAAGACTCAGGGTTGGAAAAAAAACTTCTTTGGAGAGAGTAGCAATGAAAACAAGCCTGCAAAGACTCAGGGTTGGAAAAAAAACTTCTTCGTACCTTCGAGTAGCAATAAAAACATGCCTGCAAAGACTTGGGTTGGAAAAAAACATCTTTGGAGAGAGTAGCAATGAAAACAAGCCTGCAAAGACTCAGGGTTGGAAAAAAACATCTTTGGAGAGAGTAGCAATGAAAACAAGCCTGCAAAGACTCAGGGTTGGAAAAAAAACTTCTTTGGAGAGAGTAGCAATGAAAACAAGCCTGCAAAGACTCAGGGTTGGAAAAAAAACTTCTTCGTACCTTCGAGTAGCAATAAAAACATGCCTGCAAAGACTTGGTTTGGAAAAAAACATCTTTGGAGAGAGTAGCAATGAAAACAAGCCTGCAAAGACTCAGGGTTGGAAAAAAACATCTTTGGAGAGAATAGCAATAAAAACAAGTCTGCAAAAAGTCAGAGCTGGGAAAAAAACTTCTTCTTTGGAAAGAGTAGCAATGAAAACAAACCTGCAAAGACTCAGGGCTGGGAAAAACATTTTTTGAGAGAGTAGCAATGAAAACAAGCCTGCAAAGACTCAGGGCTGGGGAAAAACTTCTTCTTCGAAAGGAGCAGCAATGAAAAAGCTTACAAGCTGGGAAGATCGTTAGCATCTAGCTAGAGGGGGGAGCTTTGAAAAAGCTACATTAGGAATATGAATAAGACGTACCCAAATTGTCAGCCTCTTTTAGAAGGGGGGAAAGCTGCGTCTTATACTCTGAAAAATACGATATTTATTTTGTCTATGAGAGCCTCACTTACCCGTGTACTGCCCGGACGATGGTTTTTTCTAGGGAATTATTCGTGTATTTGCTATCCAAGTCAAAATGGTATTTGGCCTCCCACTGAAAAGTAACTTGGACTGTTTTGTCGTGAGACGTCACTTGGCGACTGGCGGAGAAGTCCTCCTTCAACCGGGCGGCCAGAGCAGTTGAGCGAGCAGGCGGTAAATGGTCCGTCACCGGTTTGCCCGGTTGGCACGAATTCTGCTGGTGCTGGAAAGGAAGCACATTCCCAACCAACGGACCTGGTTCCTCCTGGTTCACCCCGTTCATTGAGTTGGGAGAAGGCGGCGTTGCCTTTTGGGGCATGTCGTAGACGGGAGAGGCGTACGAGTGCTCTAAGGAAATGATGACGCTCGAATCCGAGAGGTCCCCGGCCTCGTTCGGAAGCGCTAGAGATGTTTTGGCGAGGTTGAACTTTGCTTTTTTCTTTCTGATGGGATTCACGGCGCTTCGGTCCTTATTGCGTCCGGTCTCCTTGCTGGGCCAAAGGGGCGACCGGGACGTTTGTCCTGGCAGGAAAGCGCCTTTCCGTTTCTTGGTAGCCCTGTGATATTCGTGATCCAACGATTTGTGCAAAAACTTCCCGCGGGGTAGACGATGTTCCCGCGACAGAAGTGAACGCCCAAAGTCTCTTCGACTGTTCCCGTCCAAGAGAGAGTTACAAGAGCTCAGTGCTAAGTCGGCCAACATGATCAATGCGTGGGAATCACATTCGTCCCCCCCGGAAGGTATCCGGTGGACATCTGGAGCAGCTGTATCATTTTCTGTGGAGGCAGCATTGGTCCTTTGCTTTTCTGAAGAAACGTCATGGATATTTTTCCTTGGAGCTGTGCAAAGAGAGACAAAAATATTAGGGACGGAGCAAGCCCGTTTGTCTCCAGGGGCGGCCTAGTTTTAATATGATCACGAGCACCCAAGACAATTCGAGGGGAGAGGAGTGTCGTTCAACTTGGTCTACTCCGCACGCATAAATCGAGGGAGACGGAAAAGCAAAAACAAGGGGGCAGGCATGAATAGAATTATTAGAATTAGAATTATTAGTTTTAGAATTATTAGAATAAAAGTTAGAATTGAATTGTAATTGACACTGGATTAGAATTATTAGAATAAAAATTATTCTAATAATTCAGTTCTAAAACTGAATTAAAATTAAAATTATTAGAGTGGGAATTACATTAGAATTATTACAATTAGAATTGTGTTACAATCAGAATGTATTAGGATTGAGTTAGAATTAGAATGATGAGAATTAGAATTATTAGAATCAGAATTAGAATTAGAATTAAAATTTATTTATTATTATTATTATTTTATTATTATTATTATTATTATTATTATTATTATTTATTAGATTTATATGCCGTCCCTCTCCGCAGACTCGGAGCGGCTCACAGCAGTGATAAAAACAATATGCAGTAACAAATCTAATATTAAAGTTTAAAATAACAATTTTACATTAAAAAGCCTAAAAAACCCAGTATATAAAAAAGCATACACACAAACATTATTAGATTTGTATGCCACCCCTCTCCAAAGACTCGGAGCGGCTCACAAAAAAATTGTATTTGAATTATTAGAATTAGAATTGTATTAAACATAGAAAGATAGAAACATAGAAGATTGACGGCAGAAAAAGACCTCCTGGTCCATCTAGTCTGCCCTTATACTATTTCCTGTATTTTATCTTACAATGGATATATGTTTATCCCACGCATGTTTAAATTCAGTTACTGTGGATTTACCAACCACGTCCGCTGGAAGTTTGTTCCAAGGATCTACTACTCTTTCAGTAAAATAATATTTTCTCACGTGGCTTGTGATCTTTCCCCCAACTAACCTCAGATTGTGCCCTCTTGTTCTTGTGTTACATAGAAACATAGAAGACTGACGGCAGAAAAAGACCCCATGGTCCATCTAGTCTGCCCTTTTACTATTTCCTGTATTTTATCTTACAATGGATATATGTTTATCCCAGGCATGTTTAAATTCGGTTACTGTGGATTTACCAACCACGTCTGCTGGAAGTTTGTTCCAAGGATCTAGTACTCTTTCAGTAAAATAATATTTTCTCATGTTGCCTTTGATCTTTCCCCCAACTAACTTCAGATTGTGTCCCCTTGTTCTTGTGTTCACTTTCCTGTTAAAAACACTTCCCTCCTGAACCCTATTTAACCCTTTAACATATTTAAATGTTTCGATCATGTCCCCCCTTTCCCTTCTGTCCTCCAGACTCTACAGATTGAGTTCATTAAGTCTTTCCTGATACGTTTCATGCTTAAGACCTTCCACCATTCTTGTAGCCCGTCTTTGGACCCGTTCAATTTTGTCAATATCTTTTTGTAGGTGAGGTCTCCAGAACTGAACACAGCATTCCAAATGGGATCTCACCAGCGCTCTGTATAGCGGGATCACAATCTCCCTCTTCCTGCTTGTTATACCTCTAGCTATGCATCCAAGCATCCTACTTGCTTTCCCTACCGCCTGAATTAGAATTAGAATTGTATTAGGATTAGAATTGATACTGAATTAGAATTAATTGAATTAATTAGTTGCTTGAACTAGAATTAGTACTGAATTAGAATTATGAGAAAGAATTAGAATTATTAGTATCAGAACTAGAATTGAACTGGGATTGGAATTGAATTAGAATTAGTTTAGAATTAGAATTGTATTAGAAATAGAATTGAATTAGAACAGAAATAAAACTGAATTAGAATTTTATTGGAATTGGAATTATTAGAATTAGAATTGATTTAAAATTATTAGAATTCAAATTCTTTATTGGCCAAGTCTGATTAAACAGGATAATGAATGGACAAATGACCCCTCTCAAAAGGTTCCAAGCATTGAACTACCATGTCAGCAATAGCACTGGCCTCTCACATGGGCATCTCAAGGGAGCATAGTATCCTCCCACGTCAAAGTGTAGATCACATCATGAGCGCCTGTAAACTGACGGCATCTACCGGTCCAGTAGCTGTGGGGGGGTTTTCTTTTCATATAAACGATGCTGCGTTTCCATGGTTACGTGGCCTAGTCCAGGAGTGCAAAACCTTTTCTTCTCGCTCGTTAAGCAAATAAGGCAGTCGGAAGCTAGCTGGGAAGGCTACAAACGAATCTCCTGGGGGGAAACAGGGCTGGAAAAGGCGAGGAGAAGCCTCCGTGGGGGGCCAATCTAGGAATCTCCTGTGAGGAAACAGGGACAGAAAAGGCAGGGAAAAGCCTCTGTGGGGGCAAATCTAGGAATCTCCTGGGAGGAAACAGGGCCAGAAAAGGCAGGGAAAAGCCTCTGTGGGGCCTCTGTAGGAATCTCCTGGGAGGAAACAGGGCCAGAAAAGGCAGGAAGAAGCCTCCGTGGGGGCCAATCTAGGAATCTCCTGGGAGGAAACAGGGCTGGAGAAGGCGGGGAGAAGCCTCCGTGGGGGCCAATCTAGGAATCTCCTGGGAGGAAACAGGGCCAGAAAAGGCAGGGAAAAGCCTCCGTGTGGGCCAATCTAGGAATCTCCTGTGAGGAAACAGGGCTGGAAAAGGCGGGGGGGAAGTCTCCGGTGGACTTCTCTAGGAATCTCCCTTGAGGAAACAGGGCCGGAAAAGATGGGGAGAAGCCTCTGTGGGGCCAATCTAGGAATCTCCCTTGAGGAAACAGGGCCGGAAAAGGTAGGGAGAAGCCTCTGTGGGGCCAATCTAGGAAACTCCTGGGAGGAAACAGGGCCTCCACCTTCCCTGTGGTTTCCCCAATCGCACACATTATTTGCTTTTACATTGATTCCTATGGGAAAAATTGCTTCTTCTTACAAACTTTTCTCCTTAATGACCTGGTCACGGAATGAATTAAATTAGTACCATTGTACCAGTGTCTCACCCCTGCCCCAGCTTTAAAAAACAAACCAGGAGAGAGTATGGAGGACGAGGAAACAAAATTATTATTTTTTTCGGCCAGATTTTCTGTGTTTGAATCACCACCGCCATCTTACTTGGTCCTTTGGCGTCCATTTTGTCCACATTCTTCCGTTGCACGGCCACGTTCAGCCGCGGTTTCTTTTCCTCCATGGCGGGTCCTTCCGAAGACCCCGTGGCTCCCTCAAGCGATACACTCCGCGGTCCTTGAATAAATTCAGCAGACAAAACTTCGGCCCCTGGCAGAGACAACGAACCAGAGTACGATGGTTTAATGGTGGTGGATGAATAAAATGAACTGGGCCTACTGTTTATTTGAAATGTTTCTATAAAATTTTCATGGAAAGATAGCTAGCTAGATGGTAGGTAGGTAGGTAGGTGGGTAAGTAGGTAGGTAAGTAGGTAGGTAGGTAGATAGATAGGTTAGGTAGATAGATAGGTTAGATAGATAGATAGGTTAGATAGATAGATAGATAGATAGATAGATAGATAGATAGATAGATAGATTAGATAGATAGGTAGATAGGTAGATAGATAGATGATAGATAGATAGATGACAGACAGATAGACAGGTAGGTAGATGATAGGTAGATAGAATAGATAGATAGGATAGGATAGGTAGGTAGGTAGGTAGGTAGGTGGTAGACAGACAGACAGGTAGGTAGGTAGATGATAGGTGGATAGAATGGATAGATAGATAGATAGATAGATAGATAGATAGATAGATAGATAGATAGATAGATAGATAGATAGATAGATATGGTTGGTTGGTTGGTTGGATAGATAGACAGACCAATATGAATATACAGATTAGATAAAGATATAGACAGACACAGGTTTTTTCTTTCTTTCTTCAGAACTGCACATTTCTCTTTTTCTTCTCCTTTTGCATTCGATGAATAGAGACAAACAACAACAACCCACAAACCTAACACCTGTGCCTGAGTTAACACTACTATTCAAGCGGTTATTGTGCTAAACCGCCTTATGGCTTTCCAATAACACCCCGGACGGATGTCACGCCACACTCTAAACCACAGGAAGATTAACCGAGAACCACCGTATGTGGGGCTTCTCTGTCTCAATTTGACTCCAAAATATACAGCCGATTGGGCTGAAATGGGGAGGGGGCTGGTTTCGTAACAGATTTGAGGAGTGGGAAACATACAGCCTTGAACTTAAACAGAATTGTTCTGATCAGGTGGAGAATATATCTGCTGAACACATCTCCGTGTTGGCGACAGGGAAGGGGATCTGATAGAAACATAGAAATATAAAAGACTGACGGCAGAAAAAGACCTCCTGGTCCATCTAGTGTGCCCTTATACTATTTTCTGTATTTTATCTTAGGATGGATTTATGTTTATCCCAGGCAGGTTTAAATTCAGTGACTGTGGATTTATCTACCACGTCTGCTGGAAGTTTGTTCCAAGGATCTACTACTCTTTCAGTAAAATAATATTTCTCATGTTGCTTTTGATCTTTCCCCCCAACTAACTTCAGATTGTGTCCCCTTGTTCTTGTGTTCACTTTCCTATTAAAAACACTTCCCTCCTGGACCTTATTTAACCCTTTAACGTATTTAAATGTTTCAATCATGTCCCCCCTTTTCCTTCTGTCCTCCAGACTAGACAGATTGAGTTCATGAAGTCTTTCCTGATACGTTTTATGCTTAAGACCTTCCACCATTCTTGTAGCCTGTCTTTGGACCCCTTCAATTTTGTCAATATCTTTTTGTAGGTGAGGTCTCCAGAACTGAACACATTGTTCCAAATGGGGTCTCACCAGCGCTCTATACAGTGGGATCACAATCTCCCTCTTCCTGCTTGTTGTACCTCTAGCTATGCAGCCAAGCACCCCACTTGCTTCCCCTACCGCCTGATTGCACTGTTCACCCATTTTGAGACTGTCAGAAATCACGACCCCTAAATCCTTCTCTTCTGAAGTTTTTGCTGACACAGAACTGCCAATACAAAGTAAAACCCTCTGCTAGCTCCATTCCGTTGCTCCGATTCCACCCTGCAAGCGATTATGGGGTCTTTAAATGATGATAAACAGACCAAATTATATATTTCCTGTGATAAAAAAAAATTAAAACGGGATCATTTTGAGGCTTATTTGAAATGGCACTCACCCCTCTTCCTTCTCAGTGGATTCGGGATATTTTTCAATTTGAGGGTAGTTTTTTTAGGATCCGCTGGTGACCCGGGATCTTTAGCCAAAGGGACGTTGAGAGTCACTGCTTCCTTGGGCAATTTCTTCTTCTTCTTCTTCCTTTTCTCCTTCATCTTCTTCTTGCTGCTCTCCAACATGCAGTACATCTTCAGAGGCGACCATTTCTTCTTCGAAGTGGCCACAAGGATCCGGCTGGACTTCCTTTTTGTCCATTGCAAGGGTCGCTCTCCAGGCGGGCTGCTTTTCGACGTGGCATCTCGGCCCGGCCCGTGTCCATCGGAGGGAACCGTGCCCGTCCCGGCAGCTTTATCCGCTTCGTCTGACGGCAACGGCTCTGAATTTAAACCCGCGCAACCGTCGGACAACCAAGAGTGGCCCTTCCAATAGGCTGCCGCAGACGCCACCTCCAGTGCATAACTTTCGGGGTCCGACAGATAAAGCTCCAAGTTGGAAAACGAAGGCGGGGAGCGTGTCTCGTCCACGGGAGCCCCCTTAGGGGTCTCGGAGGAAAGTTTGGAAGTCAAGGGTGGGCTGGCCGTGTTATCCCAGTTTGGCGCCGAACTTTGATCGAGATTTGCTAATTCCTCCATTTGCAGTTTGGCCAAAGTGCTAGAGGGATTCGGATTTGGGGCGGCTCCCGCCAACGCCTGGCGAAGGAGAGGAAGAATCGGGGGGAACCGCTGCAGGGCCTCGCTTCTCCCCTCTTCGCCTTTCCAATCTGTGGCTAATGAAAAATGGAAAGCTGTTTGCAACCGACCTCAGTCGTGCCCAAGAAACATAAACAAAATACAGTGACACCTTGTCTTACAAACTTAATTGGTTCCGGGACGAGGTTCTTAAGGTGAAAAGTTTGTAAGACGAAACAATGTTTCCCATAGGAATCAATGGAAAAGCGATTAATGCATGCAAGCCCCAAATTTACCCATTTTGCCAGCCGAAGCGCCCGTTTTTGCGCTGCTGTGATTCCCCGGAGGCTCCCCTCCGTGGGAAACCCCGCCTCCGGACTTCTGTGTTTTTGCGATGCTGCAGGGGAATCTCAGCAGGGGAATCCCAGCATCACAAATATGAGCACTTTGCTGGCAACGGAAGTCCGGAGGTGGGGTTTCCCAGCGAAGAGAGCATCATTGAAATCACCGAAGTCCTCGAAACCCCACCTCCGGACCTCTGTGTTTTTGCAATGCTGCGATTTCACTGAGGCTCCCCTCGCTGGGAAACCCCACCCCCGGACTTCCGTTGCCAGCGAAGCGCCCGTTTTTGCGCTGCTGGGATTGCCCTGCTGGGATTCACAAAAACACGGAAGTCCGGAGGTGGGGTTTCTCATGGAGGCGAGCCTCAGGGGAATCCCAGCAGTGCAAAAACGGGTACTTCACTGGCAATGGAAGTCTGGAGGTGGGGCATCCCAGCGGTGGCGGTGGGTTTGTAAGGTGAAAATAGTTTGTAAGAAGAGGCAAAAAAATCTTAAACCCCAGGTTTGTATCTCGAAAAGTTTGTATGACGAGGCGTTTGTAAGACGAGGTATCACTGTAAGCTCTTTGTCAGACCGAGAGCCGTCTTGTGGACTAGAGGCTTTGGCCTGCCACAGGAGTACAGCATTAGGGGAATTGGGAAGCGTAGTTGAATGAGAGAGAAGTTACTAGCCACAACAAATTGACTCAGAGCCAATCAACAGGCAATGGGGAGTCCTAGTTTCACCCTAGGGATAAAAGCCAATCATTAGGAGACTGTGAGTTCTAGTCCTGCCTTAGGCATGAAAACTAGCTGGGTGACTTTGAGCCAATGACCAGGAGGTGGTGAGTTCTAGTTCCAAATTTAGGCATGAAAGCTGACTGGGTGACCTTGGACCGATTACTCTCTCTCTCTCTCTCTCTCTCAGCCCAACCCACCTCACAGGGTTGTTGTTGTTGTCAGAGAAAACAAAAGCAAAAAAAAAAAAAATTATTAGGTATGTTCGCCACTTTGACCGCTTTACAAAAATAATAAAAAGAGGAATTAAATTCTAATAAATAAATAAGTAAATGTAAAGGGGTAAAAAGTAGGGGAAAAGGACAACTGGGGTTTGCAAAAATACATTTGTACCTGTTAAATGCCTGGGCTCTGGGGATGGGAACAGAAACAAAGCTTGAAGGGAACCCAAATCGTTTGCTTCGGTGTCTGGAAGAAAAAGGCAAGACTCAACTGGGATTGATTGATTGATTGATTTCGACTTCTATGCCGCCCAATCCCGAAGGACTTAGGGTTGATGGTGCGGAAGGTCTTGGTTTCTCTTCTTACCTTTTTCTTTCGCCAAGACGGAGGAGGTGAGGAAGAGGAGTATTCCACGATCATTTAAATATTTGACAAGTGCCTGGAACAGAGAGACCGAAAGTGAATTTCCCCTGGTCCCGTTATGGCGAACCTACGGCATAGATGCCGGCACGTGAGCCATTACCCTAGCTAGATGGTTTTCGGTTTGTGCAGAGGCTCTGGGAGGGCATTTTCACGCTCCAGAGAGCCTTGGAGGGGTGTATTTGCCTCTGGAATATTAGAAGAGTGAAAAATGGGCCTATTAGGCCCACCGGAAGTTGAGAAATGGGCCGTTTTCGGCCTGTATAAGTCCTCCGGGAGGGCAGAGAGCGAGAAATGGGCATACCGGGCCCATCAGAAGTTGGGAAACGGGCCATTTCCAGCCTCTATAGAGCCTCTGGAAGGGCAAGGGTGAAAAATGGGCCTATCAGGCCCACCAGAAGTTGGGAAATGGGCCATCCCGACCCGTTAGGTCCCACAGAGTGGGCCTTCTCCGGGTTCCGTTGCTTCGCTGGCAACGGAAGTCCGGAGACGGGGCATCCCAGTGGCGGCAGTGGGTTTGTAAGGTGAAAATAGTTTGTAAGAAGAGGCAAAAAAATCTTAAACCCCGGGTTTGTATCTCGAAAAGTTTGTATGATGAGGCGTTTGTAAGACGAGGTATCACTGTATTTATTTGTCCCTAACTCCCTAGGGACTCTAACTCCTACCTAACTCTCTAAGGACTTTGCAACGCGGGCTGTAAAGTTGTACAATCTTGGTCAAAGGCCATCTCAGCCACTCTGGGGAAAAAGTGGATTCTTTTTTCCCCTCCCTGCAAAACAGCCCAATTCACGGCACAAAATAGCTGCTTCTCTCTTCCTTTTTTATCTACATGCTCAAAGTGAAAGTCAACTGTTTTGCATTTTCACTTTCAAATTTGGTGGGTTTTTTTTACTTTCACTTTGAGCTGAAGAGAGAAATTTACTTACTTACTTACTTATTTATTTATTTTGTCCAATACACAATGATACACAATGAAGGTAATAGAGGACACCTTCGAGGAAATAGAATTAGAGAAAGAATAGAAGAGAGAATATAGGATAAAATAATCAATGAGAGGATAGAAGAAAAATATAGGGATAGAAGAGAAGATATAGGGGATATAGGAGAGATACAAAGAGGCTTTGGGTACAAAAAAACCAGCAATTGAAGCCGTTCATCATAAGTCGGCTGCATTCCAGTAGTCCTTGACTTTCAACAGTTCATTTATTTATTATTATTTATTATTTATTACTTAGATTTGTATGCCGCCCCTCTCCGAAGACTCGGGGTGACTGTTCAAGGTTACAACGGCACTGATAAAGAGAGACCCTTTTTCACACTTATGATCATTGCAGCATCCTCAGGGTCATGTGATGAAAATTCAGACTTATTTATTTTATTTATTTATTTATTGGATTTATATGCCGCCCCTCTCCGAAGACTCGGGGCGGCTAACAGCAATCATAAAACAGTGTACAATAGTAATCCAATACTAAAAACGAATTAAACACCCCTTAATATAAAAAACCAAACATACATACAAACATACAGATGATCGGCAACTGTCTCATACTTATGACGGACGCATGATTTGTGACTATCTCACAAGCCAAGTCAATGGGGGAGAAGCCAGATTCGCTAAATTTAACCGCTTCAGTGGTTCACTTGGCAACGGTGGCGAGAAAGTTGGCGAAATAGGGGGCAAAACTCACTTAGCAACCGTCTCGTTTAGCAACGTGGGCTGAACAGCGGTCGTAAGTTGAGGGCTACCTGTGGGTAAATCACCAGAAGGGGAAGATTTCCTATGTTTTTTTAAATTCCTATTTTCCTGGACATTTTTGAGAAGCCCCCAAAGCAGTGGTTCTCAACCTGGGGGTCAGGACCCCTTTAGGGGTCGAACGATCGTTTCACGGGGGTCGCCTAAGGCCATGGGAAAAGACAATTTTCCCCCCCAATATATTTTATTAATTTTTTAAAAATAGACAAAACTGACAAACATACATTTAACATAAAAGTGGGGTTGTATCTTCCCCGCTTATTCTAGAAGTAAAATTTCAATACAGAAAAAAAAATACATTCAAAAGTACTTAAAGTCAGCTTATTACTTTAAATGAAAAGAAGAGATTTGTTTTACCTTATATAGTAAATCTTCATACATAAACTAATTCTAACATGACTCTTAAATCATATCCCTACTAAAACTATTGTCTTTTTCTTTTTTTTAACTTTTAATATTTCTTCTTGTTTATCCATATATACACTTTGTTCCATATCTCATAAAATTCTGTTTCTTCTTGGTCTTTTAACCGCCTTGTCATCATATCCATTTCAGCGCAGTCTAATATTTTCTTAATAACTTCCTCTTCTTTGGGTATATTTTCCCCTTTCCAATTTTGCGCATATATTATCCTGGCCGCAGTTAAAATATGAATAACTAGGTGTAAAATTTCTTTCTTATATTTCTGATTAGTTATGCCCAGTAAATAAAATTCCAGGGTTATTTCTATCTCCTGTTTTACTATTTCTTTTATTATTCTTTCTATCATTTTCCAATAAAGCTTAACTTTACTAGGGAAAAGACAAATTTCTGATGGTGTTAAAAACTAAAGCTTTCATTCTGGCGCCTTGGAACATATTTTTGCAATCTGACCAATCAGACGTTTACAGTGGGGGTGTCTCCCTGACCTTCCTGCCAATCAGCTTCAAGCTCTGTTGGGAGAACTGGCGCTGGACTTATGGTTGGGGGTCACCACAACATGAGGAACTGTATTATGGGGTCACAGCATTAGAAAGGTTGAGAACCACTGCCCTAAAGGCACATCCTGCAAAAGCAGAACCGTTAGTTCTGAAGATTCTTAGAGAGCTTACCAGGTTTTTTTCTTTCATGCTCCCAAAGAGCGGATCCCTCAGTTCACTCTCGTCTAAGATTTCCACTTGATATAAATGAAACGACAACTGCTGACAACAGACTGTAGGGAAAACCAAGCACACTTTTAGAAGGGGAATTAAAAAGGAAAGAAGAAAGACCCACGCCCCCCCACCCCAAAAAACCCCAAAACAAATGTTAATGGTACAATAAATCTACAGTTAAGACAACCCCACTCCTTTCTAGCACTGATGGTGTTTCCTAGCTGGGTCATGAAACATCTGCAAGAAAACAACTGAAGCTCAGAGAGAACCAAGGACCCCATAGCCCTCCTCTTACTCCACCCCCTCCTCTTCCTCCCTGAACCCCCCCCCCCCCCCAGCACCAATGAGGTTGCCTAATTGGGTAATGAAATGTCTGCAAGAAAAAAAACCAAGCTCAGAGAAGGCCAAGGACCCCACAGGATTATTAAGCAATGTCCATCCATTCCCTCCCTCCCTCTACCATCCATCCATCCATCTTTTATCCATTCCTGTCTATCTATCATTATCTATTCATCCATTCCTGTCTATTATCTACATGTCTCCCGATCTATCTATAAAACAGTCTGTCTGTCTGTCTATCATCATCTATCTTATCTATAGTCTCTCTCTCTCTCTATCTATAGTCTGTCTTTCTATCTATCTATTATCTTTCTCTCTCTCATCTATCATCTCTATCTATCTACCTATCTATCTAATTACCTACCTACCTATCATCCACCCACCCACCCATCCATTCATCCATTTGGTATCTAGTATGTCTATCTACCTACCTTCCTATCATCCATCCATCCATTCCTCCGTCTGTCTGTCTGTCTATCTATCTATCATCTATCTATCTATCATCTATCTATCTATCATCTATCTATCTATCTATCTATCTATCATCTATCTATCTATCTATCTATCTATCTATCTATCTATCTATCTAGTCTGTCAACTTACCTACCTAGCATCCATTTATCTATCTATCTATCTATCTATCTGTCTGTCTGTCTGTCTGTCTGTCTGTCTATCTATCATCTATCTATCTATCTATCTATCTATCTATCTATCTATCTATCATCTATCAATCATTTATCTATCCATCTGTCCATTCATCCCTGTTCTATCCCTTTGTCCACCCACCCGCCCATCCAAGTTACTCCCACACTGTGGGAGTGATTCCTGATTCAAACTAGGTTCCCTTCTGAACTGTTTCCACAAAATTATCCCGCCAATGGGCTGATGGATCCACAGACATGAGCCCATTAAAAATCACTTCCCCCTACACCCCCCTCGCCCCATCCCATTGGGTTGGAAAGAAAAGAACTAAAGCTAACCATTCTGACCCAGAGAATAAGAGAATATTGGAAAGCATACCTTCATCATTGGAATAGCTGGTTTTTTTAAACGCAGCTTCCGGCAGTTTTTTCCGCAGCTCAGATATCTGCACGATATACTTGAATTCTAGCTTAGCCGGCCTGTGGAAGGAGAAAAGGGTAAAATTTGAGTTTGTTTGGGAAAACTCAATATTTCCAAAGCTGCCTTTGGGCCATCCCAAAGAGCTGGAAAAACAGCAGAACTTGAGTCTAGAACAATTCCTTATTTGTGCCGAGTTTGGTTGTTTTCTTGCCAACATTTCATGATCCAACTACGTAATCCCATCAGTATTAGAAGCAAGTGGGGTTTGTTTATATAGAAGTGGCTTGCAAACCCCACTCCCTTCTAGCCCTGATGTTACTTAGTCATGAAACATCTGCAGGAAAACAACTCAGCTCACAGAGCACCAAAGATCTCACAGTTCAAACCTGAGCTACAAAGCTTTTCTTCTTTCAATGTCTTCATTTGGTATCCACATGGAAAGTTTCAAATGTAAAATATTTGCCGGTTCATAAACACCAGGGGAAAAAAGATCTATTTCTCTTCTCCATTCAGTACGAATTTGAAGCTAAGAATAGAATAGAATAGAATAGGAAATAAAAATAGAATAGAATATAGAAGAATAGAATAGAATATTGGAATGAAGAATAGAATAGAATATTAGACGAATGGAATGGAATAGAATAGAATATAGAAGGATAGGATAGGATAGAATATTGGAATGAAGAATAGAACAGAATGGAATATTAGAAGAATGGAATAGAATAGAACATAAAAGAATAGAATGTGATAGGATAGGATAGAAATGAAAAGAAAAGAAAAAAGAAAAGAAAGAATAGAATAGAATATTAGATGAATGGAATGGAATAGAATAGAATATAGAAGGATAGGATAGGATAGAATATTGGAATGAAGAATAGAACAGAATGGAATATTAGAAGAATGGAATGGAATAGAACATAAAAGAATAGAATGTGATAGGATAGGATAGGATAGAAAAGGATAGAAATGAAATGAAAAGAAAAGAAAAGAAAAAAGAAAAGAATAGAATAATAAAAATAGAATAGAATATAGAAGAATAGAATAGAATATTGGAATGAAGAATAGAATAGAATATAGAAGAATAGAATGTGATAGGATAGGATAGAATATTGGAATGAAGAATAGAATGGAATGGAATATTAGAAGAATGGAATGGAATAGAACATAGAAGAATAGAATGTGATAGGATAGGATAGAAATGAAAAGAAAAGAAAAAAGAAAAGAAAGAATAGAATAGAATATTAGAAGAAAGAATGGAATGGAATAGAATATAGAAGAATAGAACAGAATATAGAATATAGGATATAATAAAAATAGAAATAGAACAGAATAGAAATAAGAATAGAATAGAATAGAATAGAACAGAATAGAAAAGAATAGAATAGAATGAGGAATAGAATAGAATAGAGTCAGGATAACTTATACTATCCAGTCTTTTCTTAAAAACCTCCAGTGTTGGAGAGACCACGATTTCTGGAGCAAAGCTGGACATTTTTTTTTTTAAAAGGACATTTTAACATCCTTCTTTTTGGGCGGGGGTGGGGTGGGGTTAATTCCAGTGGAAGAGAAAAATAAAGACTTACAACTGAGCTGGGATCGAAGCCTGAAATGGCGATCGGAGGGCGATGTCGCACACCCGCCGATTCTGAACCAAGAGCTCTCCTTCCCAGGCACGATACAGCACTAAGGAATCCAAAAAGAAAACTGAGGCAGGCAGGTAGCGTTCTGTCCCCACCAAGCACACAACCACACCAGCAGTTGAAAGCAAGACTTTTACTAATAAATCCTTTATCAGTGAAGTATACACACACATACACCAAGTTACAACAGTCCTAGATGGCAAACCATCCACTGCTTATTAACTTCGTTAGCAGTTGGTATTAGTTCAAAGGGGTTGCAAACAAGGATGAGCCAATTAAGTCCAGTTATCTTACGGAGCTTCTTCAGTCTCTGATAACAAGACACCCAGAGAGGAACATAAAACAGGCATCACCAAACAAACTCTGATCAAGAGGGCCCAAAGTTGTTCTCTGCAGCTTCCCAGCTGCATGGGCTCTGCATAGAGGAGGGGCACCTTACTCCCGAGTAGACCTCCTCCTGAGTAGACCTTCCTCCCTCTGGGCAGCCCTGCGTGTGTTCTAGCATTCAGGAAAGGAGTAGTAGCCCCTCCTTTCTCAGCCCTGCCAAGAGGCATTGGAGGTTCCAAAGTCCCAGGCTACACAAGCGGCAGACTGGCTGTTGTGGTTAGCTCTGGCCCAGCTCCTGCTCCAAGGACTGTGGATGTGGGGGAGACATCCACATGCTGCAGGCCTGTTTTGCCCCCGGTGGAATCTGCTGATGAAGGCTCCTCTGACCCAGAAGACATGAGTGACAGGGAGGAGGAGAGTGGGGCAGACAGCTCAGAAGGAGGACAATTATCTGTCTCCTCCTTGGATTCGGAACAAGAGTTAATGATACAGCCACACATGCGGAGAGCGATGCATAGGCAGCAACAACTGAGAGATTATTATCAAAGAAAATGAGGCCACCTGTGGTTGGGTGGGGCTGTGGTCATTAGTGAGGCTGCTATAAATAGCAGCCTGTGGGTTTGGCCATTGTGGAGGATTATCTGATCGTTGTGTTTCATGACTGCTTTACTGACTTTGACCTTTTGTGTGCTGATTTTTCCCCGCTTTGAAACTAAACCAGAGGAAAGTGTGTTTCACTTTGTGAAAGAAGAAGGACTGTGAATTGCTAAGTATCACTGAACTGATAAGGGACTTGTACAAATTACCAGTTTGTTTGGAGACGAGTGCTCTTTGCTATCCCAAAAGAGGGCTTAGGTTAAGTGAATTTTCATTATAAAGAACATTGTTTTGAATTTTCAAACGTGTGTGTGTCTGA
The DNA here is from genome assembly GCF_031021105.1 of Erythrolamprus reginae. Classification (NCBI taxonomy): domain Eukaryota; kingdom Metazoa; phylum Chordata; class Lepidosauria; order Squamata; family Dipsadidae; genus Erythrolamprus; species Erythrolamprus reginae. The sequence continues at coordinate 95,883,379 of NC_091955.1, forward strand.
AATTTGTACCTGTGAATTTTTGGGAGGATTCTACCAGCGAGCCCGACAGAACACATGGGCTCTGCATAAATAGGAGAGGGGCACCTTACTCCTGAGTAGACCTCCTCCTGAGTAGACCTTCCTGCCTCTGGGCAGCCCTGTGTGTGCTCCTGCATTCAGGAAAGGAGTAGTAGCCCCTCCTTTCTCAGCCCTGCCAAGAGGCACTGGAGGTTACAAAGGCCCAGGATACACAAGCAGCAGACTGGCACGTCCTCGAATTACAGTGTTCCCTCAATTTTCGCGGGGGATGCGTTCCAAGACCGCCCGCAAGTCAAATTTCCGCGAAGTAGAGATGTGGAAGTAAATACACTATTTTTGGCTATGAACAGTATCACAAGCCTTCCCTTAACACTTTAAGACCCTAAATTGCAATTTCCCATTCCCTTAGCAACCATTTAAATTATTACTCACCATGTTTATTTATTAAAGTTTATTTTAAAAAAATATTTATTAAAGGTGGATGAAAGTTTGGTGATGACATATGACGTTATCGGGCAGGAAAAACCATGGTATAGGGGGGGGAAACCGCGAAGTATTTTTTAATTAATATTTTTGACTTTAAGAGGTCTTCCAGTCTATCCCCAGCTCAAGCAGGAAACCTTGTATTATTTTACGTGGCAATTGGCAGTGTTGGAAATAAAGACAATCTCTTAATAGTGTTTGTGTGTGTTTGTGACAGAGAGAGACAAGAGGACAAGGGAGGCGAGGAAGGACAACACAAACATTTTTAAAAAAATAAGATTATTATTTTTTACCTTTCATCTCATGTTCAGCTCTGGACATGTGAAAAAAGGAAGAAGGGGAAAAATATGAAAAAATTGCTTTCAAACTCAGGGAAAATGATGAATTAAAGATTTTTTTTTTAAAGACTTTTGACCAAGAAGAGAAAAAAGCCACTTACAAGCTTTTGTAACCCAGCGGCAACATTCTCTAAGGTTTCCACCCAGCCGAACGAGTTTTATGGAGTGGACTGGTCTGAGGATCATTAAGCGACTCGAAGTAGGGCCACAGACTGCCTCAAAAGGTTTCTAGGAGTCAAGGAGGAAATATTTAATTTTAAAAAAGGGGAAATGTTATTTAATGGTCCAGCAAACTTATTTGGTCAGAATGTATTTATTTATGAATCAGATATTTATCCTGTCTTTATTAAAAGTAATTCAAGGTTAACATACCTAATAGTCCTTTCTTATTATTATTTTGCCCACAACACCCCTGTGAGGTGGATTGCAGAGAGGAGATTGACCTAAAATCAGCAGGCACATTTTCAGTCCTAGCGCGGTACTAGAACTCACCATCTCCAGGGAATTGACCCAAATTCACCCAATTGCCTTCCCTGCCTAAGGTGGGACTAGAACTCACCGTCTCCTGATTGGCCCAAAGACACTCCATTGGATTCCATGTCTAAGGTGGGACTAGAACTCACTGTCTCCTGGTGATTAGCCCAAAGTCACCCAATTGGCTTCCATGTCTAAGGTGGGACTACAACTCAGTCTCCTGGTGATTGGCCCAAACTCACCTAGTTGACTTCACCCAGGATTAGAACTGCCAATCATCAAGAGACAAATGAGTTCTAGTCCCGCCTTAGAACTAAAAGCCAACTGGGTGACTTTGGGCCAGTCCCCCCCCCCCTCTCCCCCAGTCTAACTTACCTCACAGGCTGTTGTTGTGGGGAAAATAGGAAAACCGTGAACACCAGATATATTTGTTGCCTCAAGTTTATTTATTAAAAGAAACAATAAAGGCAGAACATTATTGAACCCATGAATGAAATGAATAAAAAGATTTGTGCCCCTGGGGGGACACCTTACCTCAGTTCCTCAGCTCAGCCGGTGAACAACATTCATTCTCCTCACATTCTCCCTCAGGATCGGCGCCGGCTTCCTATCGCGCCGGAAAAGAACCTTGTCCTGCATTGAAACCGAGAGGAGATACAAGAATGGGCTCACAATGAAGTTAACCATGGTTAAACCAACCATGGTTAGGTCCATGACCTCCTTTGGTACAAAGGTTCTCTGAGCTGGGTGCTAGTAACGTGGAGGTGTCCAACCGTGGAACTTTAAAAACATGTGGACTTCAACTCCCAGAATTCCCCAGCAAGGGGAATTCTGGGAGTTGAAGTCGATAGATGTTAAAACTAGCCAAGATTAAGAGTTGCTATTCTAAGCATCTAAGATAAATCAGTTTGGCTTAGCATGTTTGTTTATTTGTTTATTTATTTGTTTGTTTATTCATTCATTCATTCATTCATTCATTCATTCATTCAGTTGTTCTATGGCCCCAAGGTTTCTGGCTTGGAACTTAGTACATATTGGAACTTGGGAAGGCAGCCAAGGTGTGGACTCTTGATTTATTTCTCGGATGTTATTTGGAAGGTTGACAGTTTTTTCCCCGAATGCCATCACTCTGTTTAACAACTAATTCCCACCACACTGTCAAATAACTTACTGTGGCTGCATCTATTATTCTTCTCTTTCTTACTAGTATCTATCTCTTCCCACTTATTCCGATAACCATGTTGTTTGTATCTTTTAATCTATATTGTTTTTATTAATCTATATTGTTTTTATCCTAGTGTGATTTGATAGCTTATTAGTAACCTTGATTATCCCTACGTTTTCTATCTTTTTATTCTTGATGAATGTACACTGCTCAAAAAAAAAGGGAACACTTAAAAAACAGAATATAACTTCAAGTCAATCAAACTTCTGTGAAATCAAATTGTCCATTTAGGAAGCAACACTGATTGACAAATGCTGTTGTACAAATGGAATAGTTGTGCAAATGAGATATTCAATAAGAATATTTCATTCATTCCTAGAACTAGGATGTGTTATTTAAGTGATCCCTTTATTTTTCTGAGCAGTACATTTTATTCTCCTTATGTACCCTGAGAGCATATACTGTACACCAAATTCCTTGTGTGTCCAATCACACTTGCCCAATAAAAAAATATTTTATTTTTCTTCTTTTATTTTCTTCTTTCTTTTCCTTTCTTTTGTTTTTTCTTCTCTTTTCTTTTCTTCAATGATGGCTCATTTCAGAGTTAATAACAGACCAATGTTCCTTCAATCTGTCCAACTACAGTATGTTTTTTTAAACAAAAAGCGACTAGTTCAGCTTCAACCACAACAACACAAGAGCACACAACAGATTTACTTAATATTAACCTCTCAAAACTTGACTGTAAAAAATATGACTTCAGTAACCGAGTTGTCGAAGCGTGGAACTCATTACCAGACTCCATAGTGTCATCCCCAAACCCCCAACACTTTACCCTTAGATTATCTACGGTTGACCTATCCAGATTCCTAAGAGGTCAGTAAGGGGCAAGTACAAGTGCACTAGAATGCCTTCCGTCCCCTGTCCTATTGCTCTCCTATATCTCCTATACCTTTCTTCTATTCCTATATCTCTTCTTCTATTCTTTCATTGATATGTTCTATTCCTATACCTTCTCTTCTATTCTTTCTTAGATATATTTTACTATGAGTATCTCCTCTATAACCTTCATCATGTGTTTTACTCTGTGTGTGTGTGTGTGTGTATATATATATATGTTTTCGTAGATTTTCACGGGTACAGGTATGACGGTCTTGGTATATTCGGGTTTCTTCCCGTGTAGGATTTGGAAATTTCTGGCGACGTTTCGACAAAGTCTCACTCGTCATCTTCAGGCTGGTGTTTCTGTCCTTGTTCTCAGGCGAACACTGCGAGACCTGAGCTGCCTTCCTTCTATGCCACCAGTATTTATAGAAGGAAGGCAGCTCAGGTCTCGCAGTGTTCGCCTGAGAACAAGGACAGAAACACCAGCCTGAAGATGACGAGTGAGACCTCGTCGAAACATCACCAGAAATTTCCAAATCCTACACGGGAAGAAACCCGAATATACCAAGACCGTCATACCTGTACCCGTGAAAATCTACGAAAACATACATACATACATACATACATACATACATACATACATACATACATACCCACTAAATCCCTCATTGTGTATTGGACAAAATAAATAAATAAATAAATAAAATAAAAATAAAACCCTCCCATTTATAACATCCCAAGTCCTTACAAAATACTTGAATTCTAAAAAAAAAGTGCATTTGTCCAAAATAGTTTCTTTGCAGAAAGTTACAACAGAAACCGGAGTCTCAGGACTTTCCGACAACTGATCCTTGGCTTCAGGTTTTGTTTTGTTTTTTTTAAAAAACTTTTGCATTTATCGGGTTTTTTTATTCATAACTGGAACAATGCTCCAGTGGTTTGTTTCTAATCTTGGAATGAGAAAGCGAAACTGATTAGAACAGAATAGCATTGGTCTCTTTTAAGCAGAGGCAAAAGTGAAACTATCGGAGCAAGAAACAGAAACATCTGAGAGTTTAAAGCTGCAGTTCTCCAACTTGGCAATGTTAAGATGAGCGGACTTCAACTCCCAGAATTCTCCAGGCAGCATGGGCTAGGGAGTTCTGGGAGTTGAAGTCCACACATCTTAAGGCTGCTAAATATTGTTTTAACACAGGGGTCCCCCAAATACAATTCTAGTTGCCACGAATATGTACACAATATCAAAGTCTTTTTTTATCATATTTTTTCTGGTAGAATGCCTAACAAAAATATCTCTGATTTTAGGTCTGTATGTAATTTTATCTTTTTTCCCCCCAGCCATTCCTGTATTTTTGTCCAATTTTTTCTTCTTCTTGGGCATGTAAGATGTTTTATTCCCTTGACTGCAATTCCCAGTCTGCTAAACTCACTTCTGGAAAAGCTGAGCCGAAAAGTCCTGGTTTGCTCTTTGCGTCTTGCAAGATCGAAACCATCTCAAAAGCCCTGTGATTATAGCTTGTGTGGACACACGCACTTCTCTAACAACAAATTAGCACAGAGTCGATTAGCAGCTTTGCTGATAAGAGGAGGCGAGAAAACGAACAAGGTTGCCTCTTCTATTATTTTTCTGCAAAATTTAAGACCAGAAAATACTAAATTCCATTGAAACCAAACTTCCTCGGCCGGCCTAACCAGTTGAAATCTTGCAAGACAGGTTATATTTTTTCTGCAGGAGAGGCCAAGAATTCAGATTATTGGAATAAGCAAGCGGAAGGATCTGCCAAAAAGAATGGCATCGGACCAGGATACCTATGGGACCGCCTTCTGCCGCACGAATCCCAGCGGCCAATTAGGTCCCACAGTCGGCCTTCTCCGGGTCCCGTCGACTAAACAATGTCGTCTAGTGGGACCTAGCGGAAGAGCCTTCTCTGTGGCGGCCCCAGCCCTCTGGAATCAACTCCCCCCTGAGATTCGAATTGCCCCCCCCTCCTTGCCTTCCGTAAGATGTTGAAGACCCATCTATACCGCCAAACATGGGGGGATTGATTTCTCCCCTTACCTTTCCTGACTCAACATATGAGATTGGTATGATTGTTTTAGAATTGTTAGTTTTTTATAATAATGGGGTTTTTAATATATATTGGATTTGCATTTTATTGTATCTACTGTTGTTGTGAGCCGCTCCGAGTCCTCGGAGAGGGGCGGCATACAAATCAAATTATTACTATTATTATTACTATTACTATTACTATTACTATTACTATTATTATTATTATTATTATTATTATTATTATTATTATTATTAATCTGGAGAGGGTTTTGATACATTCCCCTACTGCAGTTTGCTTATCATGGGATAGAACCCGTGGGGAAGAAAAATAGCATTTTTGGACTAGAACAGATCTTTATCAAAAAGAATGTTCTTTCTGCACCAACTCAGGAAGCTCAAACTGCCCCAAGAGCTGCTGATCCAGTTCTACAGAGGAATTATTGAGCCTGTCATTTCGTACCTCCATAACTGTCTGATTCGGTTCTGCAACCCAGCAAGACCGACACAGATTTCAGAGGAGAATCAGAACTGCAGGAAAAAACAATGGCTGCCAACCTGCCTTTAGCGCCCCATAAAAGCTTCAGTTTTAGATAAACTGATAGAAGACTAACCCCACATGATATAAATATACATGTTTATTATTTATTTCTTACTCATCAGCCATCCAACTCCTTCCAGATTCTGGACCGTATACAACATATAAATATATATATATAAAAGTCTGAGTCTGAGGAGAGGGGCGGCATAGAAATCTAATAATAAATAAATATAATATATAAAATAATCTAAAACCCGTTAAAAAAACATTCATATGCTTTAGTGGCCAGAACAAGATGGTCATCTCTCTCTCTCTCCCTACCTACCAACCTACCTACTTACCATCTTTCTTTCTTATTTATTTCATTAATAAATTCATTTAATAAATTAAATTAATTAGATTTTAAAATAGTTTGTTGATTTATTGAAAAAGGAAGGGGGAAAGGGGAGTACAAAGAGATAAGAAGGATAAAAAAACACATATCCAAATAACGTAGTTGACATGTATAGCTTAATATATAACAATTCTAGGTATTGGACTAAACATAATCATCTTTATTTTGTTTTTATTTATTTATTCATTTGTCCAATACACAAATACATAGGAAGAAAAATAGACATGTAGTAATATATATAAGGGTAAAGTGAACTTAGAGGAGAGGATAAATGAAAGAAAGAAAATATATATGATAAGTGAGAGAAAGGAAAGACAATTGGACAGGGGACGAAAGGCACACCAGTGCACTTATGTACGCCCCTTATATTATATTCAAGATTTAAGCTATATAAATTTTTATGTATTACATATATTGATTTGGCAGTGGGTTAGGAAAGTAATGTAAGCATTAGAAGATATGTGGAAAGGTGGAGTGGGATTTGGGTGAGGAAAAGGCGGAAGGGCTAATACCTGCAATTTAGCAGGTGTTGGAGTTTTGATGACTTGTTCGTTTGTGCTGTGTGGTAGATGTATATATGTTAGAGATGAATGAGGGTTAAGTTGTTAGTGTTTATAGTAAGTATCAAAGGCAGTAACTTCAGACAGTGCATGCGACTCTAATATTTTCAATTGTGTGTTGGTGTTATTGGTTTTCTTCTTTTAGGTTCGTTTAAATTAATTAGATTTCTATGCCGCCCTTTTCATAAGACTCAGGGCGGCTCACAACAAAAGGAAATACAAAAAGATGAATTGATATCAAGGCATTACCCAGAAGTAGGAACTTGCTGAATCCGCACATTGTTAGGGTGTGGTCATTTCCAAACAAACAAACATACATTAAAAAAAAATATATTACAGTGTTAGGAATGCCACCATGGGAATGAGTAAAACAATTTGGACCTAAACCTACGCATTCAGACTTAACAGTCTGGTGTAAATCAAGCCATACAATGCTTCAGACATACAATTAAGATATATTGGATTTTAATCATGGCTTGTCGAGTTAGCCACCTTTGGGCTGTGTGTATGTGTGTATCCTACATTAAACTCCGCCAAAAGCATCCTTTTAGTATTTTGCTCCGCAAGGGCAGAAGGTTCACAAGCCCCAGGCAAACCCGAGTTTAAAACTTTGACATTTGTGGATTCCAACAGGCAAGGGTCCACCAATCCTAGCCAAAAACATCGCCATCATTGTCAATTAATTCATTGTCAAGGCCACCCAACTTCAATGGTGCCACTTACAATGAAAGAGAATTAAAAAGAGAGTAATGCAGTAAGACCTCCACTTACGACCAACACAGGCCAATGTTTATACCATGTTTGTTTGTTTGTCCCAGGTTACGACCTTTGTTGACCTTAAGCCAATGCGGACAGTGTTTTAAATTTATAACAGGGTTGCTAAGTGAATTTGGCTTTGCTTGTCAAAAGGGGGCAAAACGGGGATCCGTGACACCCCAACCGTCATAAGTCCGAGTCAGTTGCCGAGCCTCCAAATTTTGATCACGGCAACGCTGCAACTGGTTGCAAACATAGAAACATAGAAGACTGACGGCAGAAAAAGACCTCATGGTCCATCTAGTCTGCCCTTATACTATTTCCTGTATTTTAACCTGACAAAAATTGGTCCCAAGGTCGCTTTTTTTCCTTCCCCTGGTGCTGTTGTAACCTTGGAACCGTCACTAACTTGAATGGGCCATAGGATGGGGACTACCTGTATCCTGACAGCTTGAGAAAGAAGGCTTAAATGGGCTGAATGGGGCCCAAAGGCCCTCCAGGCACCGGATCCAAGAAGACCAAGTTAGCCACAGCCGAATGGGTCGCAAAAGGGGCGCAGAGCTCCCTTCTGACGCCAGCAGAGGATCGCGCAGTCTTTTGTTTTTCTTCCTTTGCCGGAACGCTGCGCGATCCTCTCCTCCCTGCGCACTTTCCCTCTCTCTCTCTCTCTCTTCCTACCTGCGCTTCACCCCCGCCCCGATACTCACAGCAGGCGTAAAACGGACGCAACGCGATCCTATTCAGCTCTCGTTTAAACTCAACGTCCCCTATCCTCGCCTGCCCCCGATCCTAAAAGCCAACGGCCGCCGGAGGGAGCCCCACGGAGGAAACCTCCAGCCGACACGTGTCTCTCTTCCCTCCCCGACCCGCAGCCACTCACCACTGACAGCTGTCCGACCTGCCGGCCCTGGACTCCCGACTCCGGCCATGCCGGGAAGCAGGGGGACCGCGCTGACCCGCTTCTTCTTCTTCGCGTGCACGTCGGAACGCGCCGACCCGGGTTTTCCCCAAAGAGAGGGCCGGATTTCTCTGGGATCCGGGCCGGGGTGGGTGGGATCCCTGTGGAAAAAGGGGCGATCGAGATCCTTTTTTGGGGGTGTTGAAAACAGGGGGGCTCGGGCAGCCCACTCCCCTCCTTTCTTTGGGGGTGTTTCTTCTCGCTCACTCGGCCCCCTTCGGGTGGGTAAACGGGGGGGCCCTTGCGGGGGGGGACCCCTCCCCGCGCTCAGAACCGGGCGGCGGAGCCGAAGGGAAACATGATGTCGGGCGGCGGGAGGACGGTGAGGAGGCGGCGGCAACCCCAGGAAGTGAAAACGACGGAGCCAAAGAAAGAAAGTGAAAACTAACCCGGAAGGGGTCGCGGGAGGAGAGGGTTGAACTTCCGGTCGGCGGCGCTCCATCAAGGGCCCTCCCGCTTCTCTCTCTCTCTCTGCCCCCCCTTCTTTAGAGGAGGGAGGAGTGGCCCTGAGCGCTCCCGAGGGGGGGGGGCTTAGGGAGGACGAGGGAGGGGCAGGGGGGCTGCGGGGGGAAGGAGAGGGGGTTTGGAGGGAGGGTTGGGGTCTCCACCTGTCTGGAAGAGTTGGGCCAGGAGTAGGCAAAGTTGACTCTTCCAGGACTTGTGGACTTCAACTCCCAGAATTCCTGAGCCAATCATGCTAGCTCAGGAATTATGGGAGCTGAAGTCCACAAGTCATGGAAGAGCCAACTTTGACTACCCCGATAAGTGGACTTCAAGTCCCAGAATTCCTGAGCTAGCAAGGATTGGCTCAGGAATTCTGGGACTTGAAGTCCACCTATTGGGCTCTAGTCTAGAGCAATGTTTCCCAACCTTGTCAACTTGAAGATATTTGGACTTCAACTCCCAGTATTCCCCACCCAGCATTCACTGGCTGGGGAATTCTGGGACTTGAAGTCCAAATATCTTCAAGTTGACAAGGTTGGGAAACACTGCTCTAGACAAAGCTGGCTCTTCTATGACTTGTGGACTTCAACTCCCAGAATTCCTGAACTGATCATTGCTAGCTCAGGAATTCTGGGAGTTGAAGTCCACATGTCATAGAAGAGCCAACTTTGACTACCCCCGGATGGAGGATTTCCTGCTTGAGCAAGGGGGTTGGGCTAGATGACCTCTAAAGACCCTTCTGATTTTAGGTCTTTATGTGAGATAGATAAGGTATATATGGGAGGGAAGGAAGGAAGGAAGGGGAGGAAGAGGAGGGAGGAAGGAGAGGGAAAGGAGGCTGAGGGAGGAAGGAAAGAGGGAGTAAAGAGAGAGGGAGGGAGGAGAAAGACCTTGCCTCCAAAAGTTGTGGATGCTTTCAAGAAGAGATTGGACTGCTGTTTGCCCCCAATGGAATAGGGTCTCCTAACTGAGTAGGGGGTTGACTAGACAACCTCCATGGTCCCTTCTAGCCCTAGATCACTATGCTGCTATGATTCTATGAGATAGAGTGCATAAGATATATATATGAGAGAGAGAGAGAGATGTGAAACGGCTGCACAAAACCCACCCTAACTCATGGCTCATCACTTTTCCCCGCAAAATTATCACCTCTTTTAAGCTGTTTTTTCTCTCCCTTGGTTCTTTCTTTCTTTCTTCCTTCCTTTCTTTCTCTTTTTCTTTCTTTCTTTCTCTTTCTTTCTTTCTCTTTCTTTCTTTCTCTTTCTTTCTTTCTTTCTCTTTCTTTCCTTCTTTCCTCAAAGAGGGATTTGTTTCTAATCTAGGTGTGTGAGCCCCAAAATAGTTATTTTTATTTGTGAAACTCCTTCCTGATTTTCCTTTCTTCCCTCGATCCTCCTTTATTTTTCCAGCAATCCCATCTTTTTTTTAACCGGTTCATTTATTTACTCATTTGTTTGTTTCTAAATAAAAATTTTTTTTAAAAAAAACCAGACCGTTTTCTTCAATAGAAATATTTATAAGAATGCAAGTTGGTTTCACTGCGGTTCTTCACCTTTTAATATTAGCCTGATGTTCTTTCACACGCTTTCCGTTCTGTTTAACTTTTACTTTCATAATGAGTTCCTGGAAAGTCTTTCTCCGTTTGCTACCCGAAGGCTTTTATAAACATACCTCTGATTCTTCGTGGAGATTCTCCTCAGCTTATGACCAAATTGCTTAGCGACCCAGATTTCAACAGCCCCCCCCCCCCAACAAAAAAAATTCATGTCAAAATAAAGGGGACACTTAAAACATAATACAGTAATCCCTAGTAACTAGTATTGCTAATTCTTTTGTAATTATCCAATTAATTAGTTAAATATGGGGAATTACGAGAATTTAAAGAAATCAAAACAGCAGCTTTGGAAAGCGCTCAAGCAGTAGTGGTATTAGGGTGGAAAGATAGTAATAAATGGACAATCCAGAATGGGTACTGGTACATGGTGGACCACATCCACTTCGAAATTATGGAAATAAGATTAAATAACTTTGATGAAAATAAATTGGAGAAGCTGATGGCACGATGGAATAAGGTGAAAAATTATATCTTAAGTAGAATTTATGACGACAATGTGAAAAATAAATTCCAATCACTTTTTGTATGTAAAGAAATGTAAATCGGAGCTAAGGAAGCAATTGAAACTTATTGTATATAATATAACCCCCTAAATGGCGGTGGGGTTTTTATTGGTGTTGGGCACGTTTTCTTTTATGTATTTTTTGATTGTTGTTAATTTAGTAAATAAACCAATTTTTAAATTTTTAAAAGAATACAGTAATTCCTCATTTTTTATGGGGGATGCGTTCCAAGACCACCAATAAAAACGAATTTCCGTGAAGTAGAGGAAAGATATTTTTTATGTATTTAAGGAGTATTTGGACTTTTAAAACCCACCCTTTGCATTAAACAGTCATTCTATAATGTTTCTCAGCTGGAACTACATGTGATATCCTACCAGTTTCTTTAATAGAGTACTGTAGTATTGTAGAAGAATTTTATGAATTTTTAATGGATTTAAAATTTTCAATGGATTTAATGGATTTAAGCCCCCTTTGAAAACCCGTCAAGTAGCGAATTCACGAAAGATGAACCACGAAGTAGCGAGGGATTACAGTATAACTGTAAATCAAATTTCCACTTAGGAAGCAACACTGATGGACAATCAATTTCACCTGCTGTTGTGCACATTCAACGTTTTACAGAACAAAGGATTCAATGAGAACATTTCATTCCATCAGATCTAGGATGTGTTCTTTGAAGGTCCCTTTATTTTTTAGAGCAGTGTATATACTCTTCTTTGCTAAATTAATTAAAATTAACTACACATGAGACATATTTCATCCACAGGTAGCAATATTATAAAATCTCTTCCCTTATTTCCCCTTTTTATCTCTATAATAAAACATAAATCCCAGCGACCGATTAGGTCCCCAAGAGTTGGCCTTCTCCGGGTCCCGTTGACTAAACAATGTCGTCTGGCAGGTCCCAGGGGAAGAGCCTTCTCTGTGGCGGCCCCGACTCTCTGGAACCAGCTCCCCCCGGAGATTAGAACTGCCCCCACCCTCCTTACCTTCCGTAAACTCCTTAAAACTCAACTCTGCCATCAGGCATGGGGGAATTGAGGCATTCCCCCTCCTCCGGGCCTATACAATTTATGTATGGTATGTGTGTGTGTATGTCTGGTTTAATAATGGGTTTTTTAAATTTTTTAAATTTATTAGATTTGTTGTGAGTTGTTTTATTGTATGTTGTGAGCCTCCCCGAGTCTACGGAGAGGGGCGGCATACAAATCTAATAAATGAATGAATAAATGAATGAATGAATGAATGAATAAATAAATAAATAAATAAATAATAAACATCTTAACTCAATATCTAATTTAATCCTTTTATCTCTGTGTTAACTCCTTATCCATCAAATTAAATCATCATGTACTATGCGCCCAGCTCCATTTTTCCTACTGGTGCTATGGTGTCAAGCGCACTGATAGGAACCTAATACTGTTTTGCACACACAAATGTTTTAATTTAATCCTCCTTCCTATTGAACATAGTTTTCCTGCCCGAAATCATGTTATCAGTTTTATTCTTAATTAGGCAATCTCTGAACCTTTGCTGGCTGAGGATTCTGGGAGTTGAAGTCCACAAGTCTTATTAAAAGTCACCATGATTAGAGACCCCTGCTCTGGGTTATCCGTTTTTTTGGAGCTACTGTAGTTCCTTACCAGATTCCTCCCTCTGCGGGACAAAAGCAGAACTTCAAAATCAGAGAAATAATTCTGAGAATTTTTTCCCCCATTGACAGCTGAAGTAGTCAGTAGTTGGATCTCCTAAGGAATTCATCAAATTAAACAGAGGGAATTGTTTATGACATATTGCATTATGTCACAAATTGCTTTATGATCATTTTTACATCAAGGCAGGTTTTGTAAAATTTGCTACGTTTTGGTGTCAAATAAACAAAACAAAACAAACAGGTCTTTATTGATTTACTGTATTTGTAAAACATATTCATTTATTTGACTATGGAGATTCTCAATCCTCCAGGTCATGGTTATTTATTTATTTGTAAATAAATGTATTTATTTGTAAAGTATGTTTGTGTACTTGCAAAATACAGTATATGTATTTGTGAAATTAGTTATATGTAAAGTTTACGGATGAAATTGCTGAAATTGTATTTATTTGTTGGGTTTGTTATTTGCAAAATCGATTGGTTAATTTTGGAAATTTAAGCATTGGTAAACTTTGTGCGTTTAGTGGCAAAATTTAGTTGTTGATTTGCAAAATGTATTTGCCGTATTTATTGATTTGTAATATTTATGTGCAAAAAGTGTTGATTCATTCATAAAATGTATGTTTGTTTATTTGCAAAATGTATTTACTCTTTCATAAAATGTATGTTTATTTGTGAAATTTGCAATAATTATTGGTTCGTAATTTATTTGCAACTTTTGAATATTCATTTATAAAAGTAATGTTTATTTGTGAAATTTATTTGCAATATTTATTGATTCGTAAAATTGTTTGGAATGGAATGGAATGGAATAGAATGGAATAGAATAGAATAGAATAGAATTTGCCAAATGTGATTGGACACACAAAGAACTTGTCTTGGTGCACATTCTCTCAGTATACAAAAAGAAAAGATAAGATTGTTTGCAAAATGTATTCATTCATTCATAAAAGATGTGTTTATGAGTGAAATTTATTTCCAGTATTTATTGATTCGTAAAATTGATTTATTTGCAAAATGCATTGATTCATTCATAAAAGTTGGGCTTGCTGGGGAAAACGTATTTGCAATATTTATATGATTCGCAAAATTTATTGATTTATTTGCAAAATGTATCGACCCATTCACAAAAGTTACGGGTTTTTTATTTGTAAAATTTGTTTATTTGTCGACTGATGCCATAAAGGCGAGCGCCGAGCTTGCATCAGCACCAGAACCAGGAAGCGAGAGGCCGGAAAACTACAACTCCCAGCAACCCTCGCGAGGCGGCTCTGCAGTGCCTGGGCTCTCCCCTTGGCCGGCGAAGCTCGGAGCCCGCTGGGATTCGTAGTCCACCTCACGGAGAGCCATGGAGCCGGAGACCACCGGTGGCTCTTTCCTGGGCGAGATCGGTGAGTCCGGGGCGCCTTTGCAAAAAAAGCCAATATCGCGGGGTTGGGGGTGTAAAAACGCCGCGTTGTTAAAAAAATAAATCAAAACCAGCCTTCTCATGCTGCTAGACCTCAGTGAGGCTCTCGATCTTGGGAAAGAGCAGCGCAGCAATGCACACCTATTACCGTGCAAATTTAAAAGGTGGGGAGGGATGGAGAAATACGTAGATATCCTCCCTTGCTCTTGACCCAACATTCAACCTGTTAAATCCTAGTTATTAACTAACCTTAAATCCTGGTTATTAACTAACCCTTTTAGGTGGATGTCGGTTGCCCCGGGGGTGGGGTGTCCATAGATCATCAGCCGGGCTGGATTTATAGCCCCAAGCCCACCGCCCCCCACAAAGCGACCCGCTTTTCCCCGCACAATGAAACCCGAGTTGAGCGCGTCGTGTGAATGCTCGGGACGCGTGTCGCGCCGAGCCCGCTCCCGTCCTTGGGAAAAAACAGGGTCACGGGTTGCGTTTCTTGGAAAGCAGAACCTCCTGGGTCAGCTGAGCCAGGGGAAGATACCACCCACCCCCGAGCCGGCTTGGCAAGGACCCTGGCCCCGGGAATGGAGCACAGGGCTTCGGTTGCAACGCTTGGATTGATTCCCAAGGGATGCAAAAAAACTGAGAGGTGGTTTGGAGTCACTTGGGAGTCAATGGGAGCGACAGCCACGCTGATTTTTGCACCGGGTGTGGGGGGGGGATATCTGTCTCTGTCTCTCTCTCTATCATCTATCTATCTATCTATCTATCTATCTATCTATCTATCTATCTATCTTTCTTTCTTTCTTATCTATCTATATCTATCTATCTATCTTTTTTATCTATCTATTTATCTATCTATCTATCTTTCTTTCTTTCTTTCTTTCTTTCTTATCTATCTATATCTATCTATCTTTCTTATCTATCTATCTTTCTTTCTTATCTATCTATATCTATCTATCTATCTTTTTTATCTATCTATTTATCTATCTATCTTTCTTTCTTTCTTTCTTATCTATCTATCTATATCTATCTATCTTTCTTATCTATCTATCTTTCTTTCTTTCTTATCTATCTATATCTATCTATCTATCTTTTTTATCTATCTATTTATCTATCTATCTTTCTTTCTTTCTTTCTTATCTATCTATATCTATCTATCTTTCTTATCTATCTATCTTTCTTTCTTTCTTATCTATCTATATCTATCTATCTATCTTTTTTATCTATCTATTTATCTATCTATCTATTTATCTATCTATCTATTTTATCTTTCTATCTATATCTATCTATCTATCTATCTTTCTTTCTTATCTATCTATCTATCTATCTATCTATCTAACTTTCTTTTTTATCTATCTATCTATCTATCTATCTATCTATCTTATCTTTCTATCTATATCTATCTATCTTTCTTTCTTTCTTATCTATCTATCTATATCTGTCTGTCTGTCTATCTATCTATCTATCTATCTATCTATCTATCTATCTATCTATCTATCTATCTATCTACCTACCTACCTACCTAACTAACTAACTAACTAACTAACTAACTAACTAACTAACTAACTAACTAACTAACTAACTAACTAAAAATGAAACGTCTACAGAGAAACCACCCAGCTCAGAGAGCACCAAGGACTTTAGAGTTCTCCTCCTCCTCCTCCTCTCCCCCCTCCTCCTCCTTTCCACCCATCCCATTGTCTTTTAGCACTGGTGATGTTAGCTAGTTGGGTCATGAAACATCTTCAAGGAAACCACCAAGCACAGAAAGTACCAAGGAAAGGATCCCACATTCCCCTCCTCCTCCTCTTCCTTTCCACCCATCCCATTCCCTTCTAGAACTGATGATGTTAGCTAGTTGGGTCATGAAAGGTCTACAAGGAAGCCACCCAGCTCGGAGACCGCCAAGAGCTCCTCATTTCAACCCCGAGCTACAAAACTTCTCCTCTATTGGTAACAAACACCCACCTTCCCTTTTCATCTCCCTGCAGCGTTTTGGGCAGAGAGGACTCCGGTGCACGAAGCGGCCCGAGATGGTGAATTCTATCGGCTCCAAGAACTGATCCAGAACGGGGCCTGTGTCAACCTGGTCACCTTCGACTCTATCACGCCCTTGCACGAAGCCAGCTTGAATGGGCAAACGCGGTGTGTAGAGATCCTGCTGGCCGCAGGAGCCCAGGTGCGAGGGGGGGGGCAGTGCCAGGTGGGAGGAGCTAAAAAAGCTGGAAAAAGAACATAGAAACCTAGAAGATTGACGGCAGAAAAAGACCTCCTGGTCCATCTAGTCTGCCCTTATACTATTTCCTGTATTTTCTCTTAGGATGGATCTATGTTTATCCCAGGCATGTTTACATTCAGTGACTGTGGATTTACCAACCACGTCTGCTGGAAGTTTGTTCCAAGCATCTACTACTCTTTCAGTCAAATAATATTTTCTCATGTTGCTTTTGATCTTTCCCCCAACTAACTTCAGATTGTGCCCCCTTGTTCTTGTGTTCACTTTCCTATTGAAAACACTTCCCTCCTGGACCTTATTTAACCCTTTAACATATTTAAATGTTTCGATCATGTCCCCCCTTTTCCTTCTGTCCTCCAGACTATAAAGATGGAGTTCATTGAGTCTTTCCTGATACGTTTTATGCTTAAGACCTTCCACCATTTTTGTAGCCCGTCTTTCTCCAGCCAGTTTTGCATAGTTGGGGGCTCATCTGGGATTTGAACCCGGGACCTATCGTATTTTTCAGAATATAAAACACACCTTTTCCTTCCCTAAAAGAGGCTAATAATTTGGGTGCGTCTTATACTCAATGTAGCTTTTTTTCAGCCTTAGCTAACTGCTAACGATCTTTCCAGTATTTACCTTGCAGGCTCTTTCACTGTTTCTCTCTGCAAAGAATGTTTTCCAAGCCCTAAATCTTTGCAGGGTTTTTTCCACTGCTCTAACTTGCTCCGAATAAGTTTCTTTCCAGCCCTAACCAGGTGCTAACAATGTTCCCAGCTCTTACTAGCTTGCAAGCTCTTTCATTGTTACTCTTTGCAAAGAATGTTTTCCAAGCCCTAAATCTTTGCAGGGTTTTTTCCATTGCTCTACTTGTTCTTTCCAGGTGCTAATAATGTTCTCAGCTCTTACTGGCTTGCAAGCTCTTTCATTGTTACTTTCTCTGAATAAAGTTTTTCTAAAGCCCTAACCAGGGGATAAAATAATGTGCTGAAACTGACCGGACTAAGGACGCTAGCCAGATGAATACCTGATAAGCAGATTCTTTCCCTATTTTCCTCCCCAAAAACTAAGGTGCGTCTTATACTCTGAAAAATACGGTATGCATAACTGGCTGGAGAATTCTGGGAGTTGAAGTCCACCGGTCTGAAAAGTTGCCGAGTTTGAAGACCTCTGGACTAACTGATGGGGCGGTTCACCAACAGAGGCCACACAGTTGAGGGTTCAATGCCTTTCCGCCACAGGTAGACGCCAGAAACATCGACGGGAGCACCCCGCTATGTGACGCTTGCGCCTCGGGAAGCCTTGATTGCGTGAAAGTCCTCCTCTCGCATGGGGCCCAGGTCAATCCGCCGTTGTACATCGCGTCGCCGCTCCACGAAGCCTGCTTGAACGGTAAGGTGGCTTTTGCAGGGGTTAGCGAGGGAGGCGCTCAGGGGCCACTCCTGGGAGACTGGATGGTTTCTGCTCACCCTGAAACCATTAGAAACACAGAAACATAGAAGATTGACGGCAGAAAAAGGCCTCCTGGTCCATCTAGTCTGCCCTTATACTATTTCCTGTATTTTATCTTAGGATGGATCTATGTTTATCCCAGGCATGTTTGAATTCAGTGACTGTGGGTTTACCAACTGCGTCTGCTGGAAGTTTATTCCATGCATCTACTACTCTTTTGGTCAAATAATATTTTCTCACGTTGCTTCTGATCTTTCCCCCAATTAACCTCCAATTGTGCCCCCTTGTTCTTGGGTTCACTTTCCTATTAAAAACACTTCCCTCCTGAACCTTATTTAACCCTTTAACATATTTAAATGTTTCTATCATGTCCCCCCTTTTCCTTCTGTCCTGTCCAGACTATACAGATTGAGCTCATGAAGTCTTTCCTGATACGTTTTATGCTTAAGACCTTCCTCCATTCTTGTAGCCCGTCTTTGGACCCGTTCAATTTTATACATAACTTTTTGTAGGTGAGGTCTCCAGAACTGGACACAGTATTATTCCAAGTGGGGTCTCACCAGCGCTCTATACAGCGGGATCACAATCTCCCTCTTCCTGCTTGTTGTTGTTGTTGTTATTATTATTATTATTATTATTATTATTATTATTATTTATTAGATTTGTATGCCACCCCTCTCCGTAGACTCGGGGCGGCTCACAGCAATAACAAGAACAATATATGGTAACAAATCTAATAATTAAAAAACTAAATAATTAAAAAAACTAAAAAAACCCTTATTTAAAATAAAACATACACTCAAACATACCATGCATAAAATATATAGGCCAGGGTAGATATACCTCTAGCTATGCAGCCAAGCATTCAACTTGCTTTCCCTACTGCCTGATCGCATTGAATCCATAGTAAAAGCTGTTCAAGGGTTCCGGATTCAAATCCAGACCATTGTTCCCTGCTTAAATTCCACACTGCCTCCCTGCCCGATTAAAAAAGCAGTAATTAGGAATTTCTCAGCCGTTTATTTACAGTTCCTAGAGTTTGGATAGTCATTTGTCAAGAGCGGCATCGGATCTCGAGCAGGTGGGTCAGACTAGAAGTCCCTCGTGGTCTTTTGATTCTACGATTCTGAGATAGATAAAATACATGACAGATAGAACACAGAAGGTGTTCTGATGATTAAATGGATTTGGTTGAAATTTAGAATGAGTGAATATATACCGTACTATACCACTAAAGATAAGCTAAGATGAAAATGAATGGAATTACAGTGAATGGTTAATATGTTAAGATAGGTTACTAAACAGAAATTACATGTAGGGAATTAATAAAATAGAATAGAATAGAATATTGATTAATTGATTGATTGATTGATTGATTGATTGGATTTGTATGCCGTCCCTCTCCGGAGACTCGGGGCGGCTAACAGCAATAAGACAGCATATAATAATAATTCAATACTAAAAACAATTAAAAACCCATTATTATAAAAAACCAAACATACATACAGACATACCATGCATAAAATTGTAAAGGCCTAGGGGGAAAGAGTATCAATTCCCCCATGCCTGGCGGCAGAGGTGGATTTTAAGAAGCTTATGAAAGGCGAGGAGGGTGGGGGCAATTCTAATCTCTGGGGGGAGTTGGTTCCAGAGGGCCGGGGCCGCCACAGAGAAGGCTCTTCTCCTGGGTCCCGCCAAGCGGCATTGTTTAGTTAACAGGACCCAGAAAAGACCCACTCTGTGGGACCTAACTGCTCGCTGGGATTCGTGCAGCAGAAGGTGGTCCCTGAGAATAGAATAGAATAGAATAGAATTCTTTATTGGCCAAGTGTGATTAGACACACAAGGAATTTGTCTTTGGTGCAGATGCTCTCAGTGTACAGAAAAGAAAAGAGACATTTGTTAAGAATCATGAGATAAAAAACACTTAATGATTGTCACAGGGGTCAAATAACCAATGAGGAAACAATCAATATTAATAAAAATCCTAAGGATACAAGCAACAAGTTGCAGTCATACAGTCATAAGTGGGAGGAGATGGATGATAGGAATGATGGGAAAAAACTACTCGTAATAGTAGTGCAGACTTAGTAAATAGTTTGACAGTGTTGAGGGAAACAGACAATAGATGTGAAGAAATCTAATTATTTTTAAAAAAAGACATATACAAAATTAATAAAAATTCTAATAAACCCCTCGTGCAGTCAGTTCATCCAATTCAATCATTCACATCAGCCAGGGACAATCTCGCTGCTCACAGCCCCCATTGCCCGCCGGCAGAGGTGGGCCTTTAAAGCTTTACGCAAGACCAGGAGGGAGGGGGCGATACGCATCTCCGAAGGGAGTTCATTCTAGAGAGGTGGGGCCACCACAGAGAAGGCTCTTGCCCTAGGCCCCACCAGAAAAACAGCTTTAGCCGTCGCTCTTTGGCATTGGCCGTCATTGATCGATTGGCCTCAGACTTCAAGAATGACGGGGGTCTCCCTTTTGATCTTTCCCTGTTTCTAAGGCAGCGCCGAGTGTGTCCGCCTGCTCATCGAGGTCGGCGCGAAGTTAGAGGCCCACGATTGCCATTTTGGGACACCGTTGCATGTTGCGTGTTCCCGAGAACACCTGGATTGCGCGAAGTTATTGCTCAACGCAGGTGAGCCGCTGCAAGGACAGCGAGGGGTGGACGGGTGGATTGAGACCAGGCGACCCAACCTAGTTAACAGGGGGTGGACAAACAAATGGAAACAACTTGCAGCTCTTCCGTGGAATCCAGATTTGTGAAGCTCCCTTCAAACAGTTTTTGTAGAAACTGGGTTCTGTAGGTGTCTATTGAGCTCTGCAGTGATTTTAGGAGCTGCGGTCTTGCAATCCGCTCTAACCATTCGCTTCAGAGTCCAGCGGTCTCTCTCAGACAACTTCGACTTTCGACCAGACCTGTGATTGGCTGAGAACATTTTCCCTTCTCTTTCAAAAGCAGTCATGACTTTTGAGACATGACCTCTTGAAATGCCAAACATTCGGGCACTTTCTGTTACACGAGCGCCTGCCATTCGAGCACCAACAATTTGGCCTCTTTGAAAGTCTGAGAGCTCGGCCCTTTCTAGAAGGTTATCACCAATTTCCTTAAATTTCTGTAAAAAAAAAAGGTAGTTTAAAAAAACATACCAATAACAGAATTTTTTAAAAAACCCATTAAAATATATCAAGTTTTGATTGATTTGAACATGTTCAAACATTATGATGCCAAAAAGTCAAGTGTTTCCATTTTTTTGTCCACCCCCTGTATATAAGATGTAATGGAACTGGAAAAGGTGCAAAAAAGGGCAACAAGAATGATGAAGGAAATGGAGCCCCTCCCTTATGAAACCAGGTTGCAACGGCTTGGTCTCTTCAGCCTTGAAAGACGGCGTTTGAGGGGTGACTTGATCGAAGTGTGTAAAATCATGCATGGGATAGAAAAGGTGGATAGAGAAAAATTATTTTCTCCATCATACAATACTAGGACGAGGGGCCACTCCCTAAAGCAGTGTTTTTCAACCAGTGTGCCGTGGCACACTAGTGTGCCGCGAGACATGGTCAGGTGTGCCGCAAAGAAGGAAGCTCAGGTTCTGGTCTTGCAACTTTTTGCTGAGAGAGTGAGAGTGAGAAAGAGAGAGAGAGAGAGAAAGAAAGAGAGAGAGAAAGAGAGAGAAAGAAAGCAAGAGAGAGAGAGAGAGAAAAGGAGAGGAAAGGAGAGAGAGAAAGAGAAATGAGCAAAAAGGGGAGGAAAAAAGAGAAATGAGAAAATGATTGAGACAGAGAATGAGAGGAAAGAGAGAGAAACAAAAGAGAGAGAGAAGTGACTCTTGATTTAAAGCATATGATAAAAAGCACCCAAAGAATAAGAGAGAAAAAAACTCAGCCCTCACCTGTTTTTGGAAATGGTTCAAGAGTGTGTATACGCGCACACACACACACACACACAAGGGTGGGGAGGAGACAGGGATGGAAAAAGAGAGGAGAGTGTCTTAGGGCGTCATTTTGTGTCATTTTGGTTGGTCGTGTGCCCCAAGATTTTGTAAATGTAAAAAATGTGCTGCGGCTCAAAAAAGGTTGAAAATCACTGCCCTAAAGCTGACAGGTAAGAAAGTGAGGACAAATCAAGGGAAATATTTCTCCACCCAAAGGATCCTTGGTTGATGGAATTCCCTTGCAGAAGAGGTTGTGACAGCTGTCAGCCTGGAGAGCTTCAAGGCAGGATTAGACAGATTCAGGGATGCCAAGTGTATCATAGGTGGTGATTGAAAGGGATGTCCAAGTGCCGCCTCTAGGTTGCTTGAGGCAGGCAGGATTCCCTTGAGTCCCATTTGTTGGGGGTCCAGGGAAAGGGAGGGTCTTGCCTTCTCTTTCTACTCAATTGTTGGGCCACTGTGGGACACAGAATGCTGGACTCGATGGGCTTTGGCCTGATTCAGTCCTAGTATTGTGTGATAGAGAAACGGTCACTAAATGAACTGTCGTAAGTCGAGGACCGCCTGCAATGAACCTCTTCCCATCCCGACCGCCAGGAGCCAACGTGAACGCAGCCAAACTTCACGAGACCGCCCTTCACCATGCCGCCAAAGTGCGAAATGCCGACCTGGCGGAGATGCTGGTTGAATTTGGAGGAAACGTTTACGCCCGGGACAACCGAGGCAAAAAACCCTCCGATTACAGCCAGAGTGACAGCTCGTCAGCCAAATGCTTCGCCTATTATGAACGTGAGTCAAACTTCGGTCTTTCTTTCGTCGGTCTCATACAGGTGTGTGTCTTAGGTTAGTGATGGGGAGTAGGGGCGGATTCTCATTATTATTATTATTATTATTATTATTTATTAGATTTGTATGCCGCCCCTCTCCAAAGACTCAGGGCGGCTCACAACAGTAATAAAAACAATATAGTAGTAGAACAAATCTAATATTAAAAACATATAAAACCCTATCATTATTTAGAAAACCAAACAGCACATTCATACCAAACATAAAACAAAGTATAAAAAAGCCTGGGGGAAAGGTGTCTCAACTCCCCCATGCCTGGCGGTATAAGTGAGTCTTGAATAGTTTACGAAAGACAGGGAGGGTGGGGACAGTTCTAATCTCCAGGGGGAGTTGGTTCCAGAGGACCGGGGCCACCACAGAGAAGGCTCTTCCCCTGGGGCCCACCAAACGACATCGTTTAGTTGACGGGACCCGGAGAAGGCCAACTCTGTGGGACCTTATCGGTCGCTGGGATTCGTGCAGTAGCAGGCGGTTCCGGAGGTATTCTGGTCCAATGCCATGTAGGGCTTTAACCATCATGACCAACACTTTGAATTGTGACCGGAAACTGATCGGCAGCCAATGCAAGCTACGGAGTGTTGAAGAAACGTGGGTGAATCTTGGAAGCCCCACGATGGCTCTCGCGGCTTCATTCTGCACGATCTGAAGTTTCCGAACACTTTTCAAAGGTAGCCCCATGTAGAGAGCGTTGCAGTAGTCGAGCCTTGAGGTGATGAGGGCATGAGTGACTGTGAGCAGTGACTCCCGGTCCAAATAGGGCCGCAACTGGTGCACCAGGCGAATCTGGGCAAACGTCCCCCTCGCCACAGCTGAAAGATGGTTCTCTAATGTAAGCTGTGGATCGAGGAGGACACCCAAGTTGCAGACCCTCTCTGAGGGGGTCAGTAATTCCCCCCCCGGTAATGGATGGACAGATGGAATTGTCCTTGGGAGGCAAAACCCACAGGCACTCTGTCTCATCAGGGTTGAGTTTGAGTCTGTTGATACCCATCCAGACCCTAACAGCCTCCAGGCACCAGCACATCACTTCCACTGCTTCGTTGACTGGACATGGGGTGGAGATGTACAACTGGATATCATCAGCGTACTGATGATACTTCACCCCATGCCCCTAGATGATCTCGCCCAGCGGTTTCATATAGATATTAAACAGCAGGGGGGAGAAGACCGACCCCTGAGGCACCCCACAAGGGAGAAGCCTAGAGGTCGACCTCTGACCCCCACTAACACCAACTGCGACTGACCGGAGAGGTAGGAGGAGAACCACTGAAGAACAGTGCCTCCCACTCCCAGCCCCTCCAGCCGGTGCAGAAGGATACCATGGTCGATGGTATCGAAAGCCGCTGAGAGGTTGAGAAGCACCAGGTCTTGATAAACCCCTGTCCCGGGCCCGCCAGAGATCATCCATCTGGGGGAAACAGATGGAAAATTCGATAATGATGCATCTAAGATTAATATATTGGTTTATTGGATAATACAAAAGTTATACGGAAAGTCAGGTTACAAGGCCTGTAGCTGTCGTGGGGAATGTTCGCGGGGGGAGTTGGTGCTCCTATCGTGTAACGGGAAGCCAGCGGAAAAGAACGAGCAGTGCCAGGGGTCAGTAGATCATCGATTGGCATTTGGAGGAAGGTTAGAGAGGAGCGTCCTCATTCTGTTTCCCTCCAAGTGCGAAGTGCGCGCTGTCATGCGCTACCTGAATGCTAAGGGCATGAACACTTCTGCGATGGGTGCCCAACATCGACAGAGTCAGTGCAGCCTGATAATTTCTTGACCTTTTCGAGATTGAAGGCGAGGCTTTTCTCAACCATATAGTGACAGGAGATGAAACTTGGGCTTATCACCCTACTCCAGACAGCAAACGTCAATGAACACCCGTGATTTTGCTAGTATGTAATTGCAATTTAATGTCAATCGGTCAATCACAATAGAGCAGAAAGGGACCTCGGAGGAAGTCCCTATTCCATTTTAGACAAATGACCCTCCACTCGCCACCTAAATACCTCCAGCGATAGAACACCCATAATTTGGCTGCATAGCTAGAAGTATAACAAGCAGGAAGAGGGAGATTGTGATCCCCTTATATAGAGCACTGGTGAGACCCCATTTGGAATAATACTGTGTTCAGTTCTGGAGACCTCACCTACAAAAAGATATGGATCAAATTGAAGGGGTCCAAAGACGGGCTACAAGAATGGTGGAAGGTCTGAAGCATAAAACGTATCAGGAAAGACTTCATGAACTCCATCTGTATAATCTGGAGGACGGAAGGAAAAGGGGGGACATGATCGAAACATTTAAATATATTAAAGGGTTAAATAAGGTCCAGGAGGGAAGTGTTTTTAATGGGAAAGTGAACCAAAGAACAAGGGGACACAATCTGAAGTTAGTTGGGGGAAAGATCAAAAGCAACATGAGAAAATATTATTTCACTGAAAGAGTAGTAGATCCTTGGAACAAACTTCCAGCAGAGGTGGTTTGTAAATCTACAGTAACTGAATTTGAACATGCCTGGAATAAACACATATCCATTGTAAGATAAAATACAGGAAATGTAGTATAAGGGCAGACTAGATGGACCATGAGGTCTTTTTCTGCCGTCAGTCTTCTATGTTTCTATCTTTCTATCTTTCTAATTTCTAGTGGCAAGCTGTTCCACTGGGTTAATTGTCATTTAACATCTTTCTTTTTTTTGCTTTCTCCCAACCCATCAGGAAATCCACTGCGGCTTTCTCAGCTTTGTCGTCTCAGCCTACGTCAGGCTCTCGGCCGAAAAGCTCTGGAGAAAATCCCCCACCTCCACATCCCAACGAAATTCGTGGAATTCCTTTCTTACAGGCAATGAGTGGCCCCAATCCCAGGAATTTCGGGTTTCCTCCTAAAATTTGGGGAATTTCTGCTGTCGTCTCTCCAAATCATCATCCTACAATGTTCAGCTTTTCTCAAAAATGGACCCTGGTTGGAAACACGTGTGACTTTGTTCCTCGAAGGAATGTAATGTAAATAGTATTTTTAAGACTGTGGCTGGAAGATAATTTCCTGGTGGTCTCCTTTCCGGCTCAGCTGCCGCTAAGAGAGCGTTGACGAAATGCTTTAGCGTCACCTGGTAATGGTGTGGTTGTTCACCTCGATGTTGGAGACGTGGTACAACAACAGAGTCTGAAAGGAGTTGGGCGCTTATAGATCAATTAAATTTAATTACCATGTTATTATGGATGTTATGCATGTGAATCCATAATAATAAATATACTTTTATTAATCCTCAATGGCAGCTCTCTGTTAGCAAAAACTTCAGAAGAAAAGGATTTAGGGGTAGTGATTTCTGACAGTCTGAAAATGGGTGAACAGTGCGGTCGGGTGATAGGGGAAGCAAGTAGAATGCTTGGCTGCATAGCTAGAGGTACAACAAGCAGGAAGAGGGAGATTGTGATCCCGCTGTATAGAGCGTTGGTGAGACCCCATTTGGAATAATACTGTGTCCAGTTCTGGAGACCTCACCTACAAAAAGATATGGATCAAATTGAACGGGTCCAAAGACGGGCTACAAAAATGGTGGAAGGTCTTAAGCATCAAACTTATCAGGAAAGACTTCGTGGACTCAATCTGTCTCGTCTGGAGGACAGAAGGGAAAGGGGGGACATGATTGAAACATTTAAATATGTTAAAGGATTAAATAACGTTCAGGAGGGAAGTGTTTTTAATAGGAAACTGAACACAAGAACAAGGGGACACAATCTGAGGTCAGTTGGGGGAAAGATCAGAAGCAACATGAGAAAATATTATTTGACTGAAAGAGTAATAGAAGCTTGGAAGAAACTTCCAGCAGAGGTGGCTGGTAAATCCACAGTCACTGAATGTAAACATGCCTGGGATAAACATAGATCCATCCTAAGATAAAATACAGGAAATAGTGTAAGGGCAGACTAGATGGACCAGGAGGTCTTTTTCTGCCATCAATCTTTGATGTTTCTATGTTTCTATATATAATCTGCACATATATTATTTTGGTACCTGTTGTGATTCCGTCTGAGGCCCCTCAGGGAACGGCTGATCCTCTGCCGGCTTCCTGCTCAGAGGGGGAGGATGAGGAACAGGAGGTTCAGGCAGACGGGGAGGAGGAATCTCAGGCTGAGGGAGAGGGAGGACAGCCAGAGTCCCCCTCGGGGGAGCTCTCCCCAGCAAGCAGCCTGGATTTCTTAGATGAAAATGCACAAGCAATCATAGATCTCCGGCAGAGAAGAGCAACACAACGAAGGGGACAATTAGCCAGGTACTTTCAGCACTAAAGAGGCAACAGCTGGGTTTGGGTGTGGTGCTCTCTGGAAAGGCTGAAAAGGCAGACCCACCCTTCCTGGCTTGTGGAGTATTATCTTTGGGAGTTCTGGGACCTGGCTGTGATCTTTGGCGTCTTGGAATTCTGGTTTGTGACTTTGAATACTGAAACCTTGGGGGGAAAAGGTGTGGGTCTTATTCTCTACAGTGGTGGGTGTGCCAGCAAGAAGTCTGCTGTATTGTCTGGCCATCAGGACTCTGCTGTGAAGTCTCATAGCCTGCCTGTTGGGAAGAACAGGTTTTTCTCTGTGTTTATTTTTCAAACTATAAAGTGCTTTTGCTTTTACCAGCGTGTCTGGCTGCCCTGTCCTAGACCATTCCTGACAAGTCCAGTCTATTCTTAAAAACCGCTAGGGCTGGAGCACTCACAACTTCTGGTCTGAACATACGACTAAAAATACGACTTAAGTAATCGAGTTGTCGAAGCCTGGAACACATTATTGGACTCCGTAGTATCATCCCATAACCCCCAAAACCTTACCCTTAGACTATCCATGGTTGACCTCTCCAGATTCCTAAGAGGTCAGTAAGGGGCGTGCATAAGTGCACCAGCGTGCCTTCCAACCCCTGTCCTATTGTCTCTCCTATATCCCATATATCTTCTCTTCTATCCCTATATCTTTTCTTCTGTTCTCTCATTGATATATTTTATTCCTATATTTTCTCTTCCATTCTTTCTCTAATATATTTTACTCAAGTGTATCCTCCATAACCTTCATTAGGTATTATTGTGCATTGGACAAAATAAATAAATAAATACACAAATAAATAAATAAAAACACCTGGCCGAGTCTGCAACCAACCCTAATAATGCATTTAAAACTTTTGTCAACAGTTCTGAGCATCTCATACAATCAGCTGAAAAGGACATGATATGTTTGTGGGTTATTTGGTAGAACCCGTCTCAAATTCTTCAGTTGGCACCCTCTTCCTTTTCCATGCCAATCTGTAAAAATATCCCTCTCCTTTTTTTTTCAAATTCAAATGCGAGCGTTTAAAAACAAACTGGGGTTTTATTCACGGAGACCTGGCGTCTATTGTTCCAAACAATACCCGCAATTTGCCTTAAGCAGAGAGGGTTGGTTTGCAAAATGTAGACAAAGAGAAGGAACTCTTGCCCAGGAAAACTTGTTTATGCGCACACAAGGTTTGCAGCACTGGTGTAAACATGTGTCATTCCACAGGGGTGTTAAGTTATCTGAAATTTAAGCCTGGCTCTGTACAAAATGTGGTTTGCTCTCTTGAAGCAGCAACCATCCCATGGATGGGAGGGAGAGGGGGAGGGAGGAAGGGAGGAAAGAAGGAAGGTAGGTAGGTAGGAAGGAAGGATGGATGGATGGAAGAAAGGAAGGGAGGTAGGTGAGGGAGGGAGGAAAGAAGGAACATAGGTAGGAAGGAAGGGAGGGAGGGAGGAAAGAAGGAAGGAATGTAGGAAGGAAGGATGGATGGAATGAAGGTAGGGAGGAAGGGAGGAAAGAAGGATGGTAGGTAGGAAGGAAGGGAGGAAGGAAGGAAAGGAGGTAGGAAGGATGGAAGGGAGGAAGGAAGGAAGGAAGGAAGGAAGGAAGGAGCAAGCAGCTTGTCTCCAAAAGTTGTGGGTGCTCCAACACAAGTATTTTGTTGATTGAACGGGTCCAAAGACGGGCTTCACAAATGGTGGAAGGTCTTAAGCATCAAACTTATCAGGAAAGACTTCATGAACTCCATCTGTCTAGTCTGGAGGACAGAAGGAAAAGGGGGACATGATCGAAACATTTAAATATGTTAAGGGTTAAATAAGGTCCAGGAGGGAAGTGTTTTTAATAGGAAAGTGAACACAAGAACAAGGGGACACAATCTGAGGTTAGTTGGGGGAAAGATTAGAAGTAATGTGAGAAAATATTATTTTACTGAAAGAGTAGTAGATGCTTGGAACAAACTTCCAGCAGACGTGGTCGGTAAATCCACAGTAACTGAATTTAAACATGCCTGGGATAAACATAGATCCAGCCGAAGATAAAATACAGGAAATAGTATAAGGGCAGACTAGATGGACTTTGAGGTCTTTTTCTGCCGTCAATCTTCTATGTTTTCTAAGTAATTTTGGAAGAACAAGATTGGACAGCTACTGGTCTGAAAGAGTCTAGGGCAGGGGGTCTTCAACCTTGGCCACTTTTAAGACTTGTGGACTTCAGCACCCAGAGTTCATCAGCCAGCTTCAAGTCTTAAAGTGGCCAAGGTTGGAGACCCCTGGTTTAGGGTCAACCTCCTGCTTGAATAGGGGGGTTGGACTACATGACTTCCAAGGTCCCTTCCATCGCTGTTATTGTGTCCTGTTTTAAAAAAGGATAATAAATAGGCAGCCAGCAGAGGGCACTCGTGCACCAAGTTGGGAAATCATAGATTGTTGGGCGATCCATAAGAAATCCAATGAGGTCATGCGCCAACGAGCCAAATTCCTGAACATGAGAAGCATCCTGTAATGTTCCTCTCCAAAGAGGAAAACCCACAGCCCAACCACATAGACTGGAGCGATGGATGGATTCAGCAGGGCAAGGCACATGGGCCCTGCTACGACCATCTGTAGACCACCACAAATGGTTCCTCTACTGTAGGCCTTCATGGCACCGGACCAGATTATCTCAGGGACCGCCTTCTGCTGCACGAATCCCAGCAATCAGTTAGGTCCCACAGAGTGGGTCTTCTCCGGGTCCCGTCAACTAAACAATGTTGCTTGGCAGGACCCAGGAGAAGAGCCTTCTCTGTGGTGGCCCCGGCCCTCTGGAACCAACTCCCCCCAGAGATTAGAATTGCCCCCACCCTCCTTGCCTTTCGTAAGCTGCTTAAAACCCACCTCTGCCACCAGACATGGGGGAATTGAGATGCTCTTTCCCCCTAGGCCTTTACAATTTTATGCATGATAGATCTGTATGTATGTTTGGTTTTTATAATAATGGGTTTTTAACTGTTTTTAGTATTGGATTATTAATATATGCTGTTTTGTTGTTGCTGTTAGCCGCCCCGAGTCTCTGGAGAGGGGCGGCATACAAATCCAATAACTAGATAGATAGATAGATAGATAGATAGATAGATAGATAGATAGATAGATAGATAGATAGATAGATAGATAGATAGATAGATAGATAAAAGTGGAGCTTCTTGTCTCCCCCTCGGCAGGTTGTGAGTTCGATCCTAGGTAGAGGCAGATGTTAGGGTCTCCTGCTTGGGCCACAGGTTGGACTAGATGACCCGCAAGGTTCCTTCCAAATCTTGTTAAATCTCCCCGGGAAACCAGGATGGGTTGGTACCGGTGGCGGTAGGCCTCTGCGCACCGGTGGTGGCCCGCCAGATTGCTCAACTTGTGCGCGACTGCTCCAGTGCCAGTACAGTGTTCCCTCGATTTTCGCGGGTTCGAACTTCGCGGAACGTCTATACCACATAAGGCATACTGGTGCACTTATGCACGACCCTTACTGACCTATAAGGAACCTGGAGAGGTTAATTGTGGATAGTCTAAGGGAGAAATGTTGGGGGTTAAGGGTTCACACTACTGAGTCAGGTAATGAGTTCCACGCTTCGACAATTCGGTTACTGAAGTCATATTTTTTACAGTCAAGTTTGGAGCGGTTAATATTAAGTTTAAATCTGTTGTGTGCTCTCTTGTGTTGTTGTGGTTGAAGCTGAAGTAGTCGCCGTCAGGCAGGACGTTGCAGCATATGATCTTGTGGGCAATACTTAGATCATGCTCAGATCCTCCACCGCTGTAAATCCTCCCCCCTCCACCTTCCCCTCCTTCTCCAGGCCTATCCCGGAGCAATGCATGTGGCATCTCGGTGTGACTCAGAAACCCATCCTCCTTCGCGGTGTGTCTATTTTGGCATGATGCCCAAGCGGGATCCTTTGAGGCTCTTGCCAAGATAACCTCACTGGATTCGTAGCTGTTTGCTTTGAGTGTTTCCTTGATGGCTAACGGCCTCTTCGCGCCGTTGCCTTTTTTCTGCAAATTCTCCCCCCTTTTTTTTTCAAGGAACAAAATCAGAAAAAAAGAAATTCAGGGGCTTTTTGTCCAGGAATTTTGGGTCCGGTTGGGAGGGAAATGGTGGTTTGATTGGCTTGTGCCAATCACACGCATTATTCGCTTTTACATTGATTCCTATGGGAAAAATTGCTTCTCCTTACAAATGTTTCTACTTAAGAACCTGGTCACGGAACAAATTATGTTTGTAACTAGAGGTACCACTAGCATGATACAATGTGTTAGTGTACATAAAAACAGATAAACACCACCGATAACACAACTACTCTCCAAAAAGACCTTGACGCTGTTTCTGAGTGGTCCAACACATGGCAACTCCAAATCTCAACTAGCAAATGCTCTGTCCTACACATTGGGAAGAAGAATCTGAACTCCAAATACGAACTGAATAATCAAATTATCACAGATAACCCCCACTCGGTTAAAGACCTCGGTATACTAATAACAAAAGATTTAAGTCCCAAAGCCCACTGCAACAACATCGCCAAGAAGGCTTCAAGAGTTGTAAACCTAATCCTGCGTAGCTTCTGCTCTGGCAATCTCACACTACTTACCAGAGCTTACAAAACTTTTGCCAGACCCATCCTTGAATACAGCTCATCTGTTTGGAACCCATATCGCATCTCAGACATTAACACCCTTGAAAATGTCCAAAGATACTTCACCAGAAGAGCCCTTCACTCCTCCACTCGAAACAGAATTCCCTACGAAACTAGACTTACAATCCTGGGCCTAGAAAGCTTAGAACTAAGACGCCTTAAACATGATCTAAGTATTGCCCACAAGATCATATGCTGCAACGTCCTGCCTGTCGGCGACTACTTCAGCTTCAACCACAACAACACAAGAGCATGCAACAGAGTTAAACTTAATATTAACCGCTCCAAACTCATTACCGGACTCCATAGTGTCATCCCCAAACCCCCAACACTTTACCCTTAGATTATCTACAGTTGACCTATCCAGGTTCCTAAGAGGTCAGTAAGGGGCGAGTACAAGTGCACTAGAGTGCCTTCCGTCCCCTGTCCTATTGCTCTCCTATATCTCCTATGCCTTTCTTCTATTCCTATATCTCTTCTTCTGTTCTTTCATTGCTATGTTCTATTACTATACCTTCTTTTCTATTCTTTCATAGATATACTGTATTTTACTATGAGTGTCTCCTCTATAACATTCATCATGTATTTTACTATGTGTGTATATATATATATATATACCCACTAAAACTCTCATTGTGTATTGGACAAAATAAATAAATAAATAAAATATAAAACTGATATAGATAATGTTTAAGGGAATACAAAGAAACATGGCTAAGTAGAGAAAACAATTTACATACCCACCTCTTTACCTATCTGTTATGCTTATCTATTGATACCTCTACACATCTATAAGTGTGTATACTTATTACGGTACCTACCTATCTTATTTACCATACCTATCTCATTTTCTTCAACAGAATGCATTGTACATAGATTTGTAAATAAGAAATGCTATGAAATGGGCCATGATCTTTAAAAAACTATCATGATGTATATTTATTTTTAACCTGTAAAAATTAATAAATAAACTTTTTTTAAAAAAAATAAGAAGGAAACATAGAAGATTGATGGCAGCAAAAGACCTTATGGTCCATCTAATCTTCCCTTATACCATTTCCTGTATTTTATCTTAGGATGGATCTATGTTTATCCCAGACATGTTTCAATTCAGTGACTGTGGATTTACCAACCGATTCTGCTGGAAGTTTGTTCAAAGCATCTACTACTACTCTTTCAGTCAAATCATATTTTTTCATGTGGCTTCTGATCTTTTCCCCAACTAACCTCAGATTGTGTCCCCTTGTTCTTGTGTTCATTTTCCTATTAAAAACACTTCCCTCCGTCCTGAACCTTATTGAACCCTTTCACATATTTAAATGTTTCGATCATGTCCCCCCTTTCCCTTCTGTCCTCCAGACTTGACAGATTGAGTTCATGAAGTCTTTCCTGATACGTTTTATGCTTAAGACCTTCCACCATTCTTGTAGCCCATCTTTGGACCCCTTCAATTTTGTCAATATCTTTTTGTAGGTGAGGTCTCCAGAACTGAACACAGTCTTCCAAATGGGGTCTCCCCAGCGCTCTATACAGCGGGATCACAATCTCCCTCTTCCCTCTTCTTCATCCCAAAGAAGAACTCCGTGTCTTCCGAAGAGCACATGGATCCCACAATAGTTCTTGGCTCAAGCTGGAGAATTTAAAAAGTGATGACAAATATACATCTGGCTTTTTCGGGATCGCATGCAGAGCGAAACAAATCACGCCTGCCAAACCCCAGCCTGGAGTTGGATGAAGAACGTGACTAGATATGGAATTCAGACTGAGTCAAGGTGCGTGTGTGTGTGTCTTTGTGTGTCTGTGTGTTTGCAAACCCTTCTTCCAAATATTTAGAGGAGGGCAGAATTGATCGGTGCCCGGAAAGCCACCATCAACAAGGCCTGCAAAAAGAAAATATATATATTGCTAAGTTTATGCCGTGAATTATGAACCTTCAAGGCAGCTGGGTTTACTGTGAAGTCAGAGGTAAAAAATAAACCCCTTGCATAAGAGAGCGGCTGCAAAGAGGGGGAAAGAATAGAGCTGGAAGGGACCCGAGAGGTCCTCTAGCCCAACCCTCTGTTAAAACAGGAGGCCCTATCCTGTTCTGAACACAAAGGTTGTCCAAATTTGTTCTTTGAAATGACTCCTGTTGGGAGCATCCACAGCTTTTGGAAACAAACTCCTTCCTTCCTTCCTTCCTTCCTTCCTTCCTTCCTTCCTTCCTTCCTTCCTTCCTTCCTCTTTCCCTTCCTTCCATCCTCTTTCCCTTCCTTCCTTTCTTTCTTTCTTTCTTTCTTTCTTTCTTCCTTCCTCTTTCCCTACCTTCCTTCCATTCTTCCCCCCTTCCTCTTTCCCTTCCTTCCTTCCTCTTTCTCTTCTTTCCTTCCTTTCCATTCCTTCCATCCCCTTTCCCTTCCTTCCTTCCTTCCTCTTTCTCTTCTTTCCTTCCTTCCTTCCTTCCTTCTTTCCTTCCTTCCTCTTTCCCTTCCTTCCTTCCATTCTTCCTTCCATCCTCTTTCCCTTCCTTCCTTCCTTTCTTTCTTTCTTTCTTCCTTCCTTCCTCTTTCTCTTCTTTCCATTCCTTCCTTCCTCTTTCCCATCCTTCCTTCTTCTTTCCCTCCCTCCCTCTCTTCCTCCCTCTTTTCTTTCTTTCCTTCCTTCCTCTTTCCCTTCCTCTGTCCTATTCATAAAACTATCCATCTATCCAACCATCTGTTTGTCTCTCTGTTGTATATTTTCTCTATCTCAGAAACCTAGAACCAAAGGGCTGGAAGGGAACTTGGAGGTCTCCTAGCAAGTCCAAACCCTCCTTCAAGCGGGAGACCCTACCCCAATGATGCCACCGGCAGCACCTGGAGCCATATCTGAGGTAACATGAAGCATTGCCCTATGTCAGCATTGCCCTATGACTGGAAAGAAGGCCGAAAATCAACTGACCAGCACGTATATGCTTGCTGGTCAGTTGATTTTTGGCCTTCTTTTCAGTCATTTTTGCTCGCTCAGGTTCAGGAAATCCTCCGAAAAACGGCCCAATGGCCCAACTGGAAGTTCGGAAATCAACTTCCGGTTGTCCCATTGGGCCATTTTTCACCACTCCCCAGGGTTCAGGAAAGCCTCATCCCTTCTTAAAAACTTCCAGCCATGAAGCCCCCTCCTCTTCTGGAGGCAAATGCTTTTCCCCTCAGTCATTGTTTTGACCGTTGAGGAATTCCTTGTCAAATTTTTTTCCCCCTCATCAAATACGGACTGGGGAATTCTGGGAGTTGAAGTCCGCATCTCTTCAAGCGGCGGAGTTTTGGGAAACGCTGAGTTAGGAATGTAATTTCCAGAGTTTCTGGACCTGTGCTGGTGAACCTATGGCAGATGTGCCTCAGTTGGGAGGCGGAGCCATATCTGCTGGCACGCGAGCCATTGCCCTAGCTCAGCTCCAGCACACATGTGCCTGCCGGCCAGCTGATTTTCAGTTGACGGGGAGGCTCTGGGAAGGCATTTTCAGCCTACGGAGGGCCTCCAAGGGACAGGGGAGGCTGTTTTTGCCCTTCAGGGAAGCCTCTGGAGGCTGAAAAATGGACCGATTGGGCTCACCAGAAGTTGGCAAGTGGGCAGTGCTGGGCAGCAGGCAGGACGGGGTGGAACACAGTTCCACAGGCGGAAATGAAGATGGGTTCACAGCTCCAGTTGATCGGCGGCTGTAACTTCCTGGGTTACTGGCCTCGTCTCGACTCTCCTTTTTTTCCCTGCTGCTGCATCTGCGCTCCTTGCTTTTTTCCTCTTTCCTCCTTCCTGGCCTCGGACGAGCTTCCCTCTCTCCTACCCGTCTCCCCTCTGTTCTGTCGGGCTCTCTGGTAGAATCCTCCCAAAAATTCACAGGTACAAATTTCAGACACACACACGTTTGAAAATTCAAAACAATGTTCTTTATAATGAAACTTCACTTAACCCAAGCCCTCTTTTGGTATAGCCAAGAGCACTCGTCTCCAAACAAACTGGTAATTTGTACAAGTCCCTTATCAGTTCTGTGATACTTAGCTTGCAGCTGTGAGGCAATTCACAGTCCTTCTTCTTTCACAAAGTGAAACACACTTTGCTCTGGTTTAGTTTCAAAGCAGGGAAAAATCAGCACACAAAAGGTCAAAGTCAGTAAAGCAGTCACGAAACACAACGATCAGATAATCCTCCACAATGGCCAAACCCACAGGCTGCTATTTATAGCAGCCCCACTAATGACCACAGCCCCACCCAACCACAGGTGGCCTCATTTTCTTGGATAATAATCTCTCAGTTGTTGCTGCCTATGCATCGCTCTCCGCATGCGTGGCTGTATCATTAACTCTTGTTCCGAATCCAAGGAGGAGCTAGATAATTGATCTCCTTCTGAGCTGTCTGCCACACTCTCCTCCTCCCTGTCACTCATGTCTTCTTGGTCAGAGGAGCCTTCATCAGCAGATTCCACCGAGGGCAAAACAGGCCTGCAGCATGTGGATGTCTCCCCCACATCCACAGTCCTTGGGGCAGGAGCTGGGCCAGAGCTAACCACAACACCCTCCAGCCTCACAGGGCCACCTCCCGCCTGAGGTGCAAGCAGAAGGCTTGGGTGAAAGCGGCGCTGGCAGTATTTATGCTTCTGGCAGCCCCCGTTCGCCTAGCTACCCAGCCTGAGGGACAGGGACGACCCAGGAAGGAGAGTGCGGGAAACACAAAGCAAATTGTCACCCCAGTGAATGACCCTGGGAAGGTTGTAAGTCGAGGACTTAACAGTTCACGTGAACGATGATGACCATTCAAGCCACTCCCACCTGATCGCATAGCCGGCAAGCCACGCCTACCCAGTCACATCACCATTAAGCCACACCCACGAAATAAACCACACCCACAGTGACAGTAAAAATTTTGGCTGCCCATTACTGGAAGCAGGGGAGGGTCATGCGGCATGCGCGCGCCGGGGCAATGCAGGGTTAAGGGTTACATGTGCATGGACAGCAGGATGGGGCGAAGGTGGATCATTGGATGTGGGCACATGAACGGGCGTGATAGCGCATGCGCACCCACTTTCGGCACCTGAGGAAGAAAAGGTTTGCCATCACTCTTCTTAGTGGTCAGGAATTCCAGGAGCTGCAGCAAATCTGGTGGACAGCCTGTTGGAGAGAGATTCCCACATGTTCGCGAACCCCTCTTTTAACCCCACCTCTTTAGAGCACCGTCTGAAGCTAAATCCAGATGTGAAGCTATCTGACGAATGCAGGTTGCCCTGGGCCAGAGGCAAAGAACCTGGCCCTCTTCCAGATGTGCCGGCCAACTTTCCCCCCAATTGTTGCTCAGAGCTGGGGTTTCTTTCTTTTTTTAAAAAATTGAAAACATCTGGAAAACCCAGACAGAAAACATAACAATCGCTTTCTGTTCTGTCTAGAAAGGACGATGTTTGCAAGATAGTGTTGCAATCAAGTATCTGAGCATCTGGCTGCTTTGCAAAGTTTCATGATGTCATTCATATGGGGCGATGTGGGGAGGCGTTCAAATTTCAAATACAGTGGTACCTCTACTTACGAACTTCATTCGTTCCGTGACCAGGTTGGGGAAACCACAAGGGGGGTGGAGGCCCTGTTTCCTCCCAGGAGATTCCTAGAGAGGCACCATGGAGGCTTTTCCCTGCCTTTTCCGGCCCTGTTTCCTCCCAGGAGATTCCTAGAGAGGCCCCACGGAGGCTTCTCTCCACCTTTTCCAGCCCTGTTTCCTCCCAGGAGATTCCTAGAGAGGCCCCACGGAGGCTTCTCTCCACTTTTTCCAGCCCTGTTTCCTCCCAGGAGATTACTAGATAGAGCCCCATGGAGGCTTCTCTCTGCCTTTTCCGGCCCTGTTTCCTCCCAGGAGATTCCTACAGAGGCCCCACGGAGGCTTCTCCCTGAATTTTCTGGCCCTGTTTCCTCTCAGGAGCTTCCTAGAAAAGCCCCACAGAGGCTTCTGAAATGAGGTGAAATGAGGACCCAGATTGTAGGAGGCAAGAGGCTGATTCTTTAAAACCACTTGGAGAGGGCCGTAAAGGGTAGGGTCTCCTGCTTGGGCAGGGGTTGGACTAAAAGACCTCCAAGATCCCTTCCTGCTATATTCCGATTGAGCTGGGATTGATCCAGGTTCTGGCAGGCGGTTGGTCGGTTCCCAAAGGGTTAAGCCGTTTCTCCTGGGTCTCCCTCCACATCTGTCTGCCAGCTTTTCTACGAAGCCATCGGAGGCCAAGGCTGAAAAACCTGGTTTGCCACATCTGCAGATCTCCAAGCTAACGTCAGATGTCATCAAGATGTTTCTGGATTCTTCCTTTTCTCGTGGGAGAACCCAAGCCCTGTGATCCAGATGCCATAGTTTATAGTTTATTAGATTTGTATGCTGCCCCTCTCGGAAGACTCGGTCGTAGGTTGACCTCATCAGCAGATCCTGACATTTTGGCTTTGGGTTTTAAAGTGACATTTCTCAATCTTTGCCATTTGAAAAAAAATGCCTGCACTTCAATTCTCAGAATTTCCCTAGCCAGCAAAAACTTTCATAGAGACCTTCATAGGTTCTCCAGAGGTTGGAGATATAATAATAATAATAATAATAATAATAATAATAATAATAATAACAACAACAACAACAACAACAACAACAATAATAATATCCACTGGAACTTGTGCCGGAACTACCATTTCCCAGTGGCAAAGAACTGGTGGGATCATAAGCCCAAACAAGTGGTTGAAAATGAGCAAGCAAAACTACTGTGGGACTTCCGACTGACCGAATTCTGAAGCATAACACACCAGACATCCTGATCGTGGAGAAAAAGAAAGCATGGATCATCGACATCGCAATCCCAGGAGACAGCAAAATTGAGGAGAAGCAGCTAGAGAAATTAGTGAAATACAAAGATCTAAAAATTGAGCTGCAACGACTCTGGCATAAGCCAGTGAAAGTGGTCTCAGTGGTACTTGGCACACTGGGCGCAGGGCCAAAGGATCTCAGCGGACATTGGAAAACCATCGGAATGGACAAAATCTCCACCTGTCAATTGCAAAAGGCCACTTTACTGGGATTGGCAAACATAATTCGCCGTTACATCACGCAGTCCTAGGTGCTTGGGAAGCGCCCGACTGGTGATGAAATACGAAATCCAGCATAGTGATCTCGTTTGCTGTGTTGTATTGACATAATAATAATAATAATAATAATAATAATAATAATAATAACAACAACAACAACAACAACAACAACAACAGTCTGCGGAGAGGGGCGGCATACAAATCTAAATAATTAATAAATAAATAAATAAATAAATAAACAAACAGCAACAACAGAGTTGGAAGGGACCTTGGAGGTCTTCTAGTCCAACCCCCTGCTTAGGCAGGAAACCCTACACTACTTCAGACAGATGGTTATCCAACATCTGCTTAAAAACTTCCAATGTTGGATCATTCACACCTTCTGGAGGCAAGATGTTCCACTGATCAACCATTCTGACTGTCAGGAAATTTCTCCTTAGTTCTAAATTGCTTCTCTCCTTGTTTAGTTTCCACCCATTGCTTCTTCTTCTACCCTCAGGTGCTTTGGAGAATAGCTTGACTCCCTCTTCTTTGTGGCAACCTCTGAGATATTGGAAGACTGCTATCGTGTCTCCCCTGGTCCTTCTCCTCATTTATTTTATTTATTTATTACTTAGATTTGTATGCCGCCCCTCTCCGAAGACTCGGGGCGGCTCACAACATGTAAAAACAAATCATAAGCAATCAGACAAATTTAAAATATTTAAATATTTAAAAAACCCCATATGCTAACAGTCACACACACAGACATACCATGCATAAATTAAACGTGCCCAGGGGGAGATGTTTCAGTTCCCCCATGCCTGACGGCAAAGGTGGGTTTTAAGGAGTTTACGGAAGGCAGGAAGAGTAGGGGCAGTTCTAATCTCCGGGGGGAGTTGGTTCCAGAGGGCCGGGGCCGCCACAGAGAAGGCTCTTCCCCTGGGGCCCGCCAACCGACATTGTTTAGTTGACAGGACCCGGAGAAGGCCCACTCTGTGGGACCTAATCGGTCGCTGGGATTCGTGCGGCAGGAGGCGGTCTCGGAGATATTCTGGTCCGATGCCATGAAGGGCTTTAAAGGTCATAACCAACACTTTGAATTGTGACCGGAAATTGATCGGCAACCAATGCAGACTGCGGAGTGATGGTGAAACATGGGCATACCTAGGTAGGCCCATGACTGCTCTCGCAGCTGCATTTTGCACGATCTGAAGTTTCCGAACACTTTTCAAAGGTAGCCCCATGTAGAGAGCATTACAGTAGTCGAACCTCGAGGTGATGAGGGCATGAGTGACTGTGAGCAATGAGTCCCGGTCCAGATAGGGCCGCAACTGGTGCACCAGGCGAACCTGGGCAAACACCCCCCTCGCCACAGCTGAAAGATGTTGTTCTAATGTGAGCTGTGGATCGAGGAGGACGCCCAAGTTGCGGACCCTCTCTGAGGGGGTCAATAATTCCCCCCCCAGGGTGATGGACGGACAGATGGGATTGTCCTTGGGAGGCAGAACCCACAGCCACTCCGTCTTATCCGGGTTGAGCTTGAGTCTGTTGACACCCATCCAGGCCCCAACAGCCTCCAGGCACCGGCACATCACTTCCACCGCTTCGTTGACTGGGCATGGGGTGGAGATGTAAAGCTGGGTATCATCCGCATATTGATGATACCTCACCCCATGTCCTTGGATGATCTCGCCCAGCGGTTTCATGTAGATGTTGAATAGCAGGGGGGAGAGGACCGACCCCTGAGGCACCCCACAAGGGAGAAACCTAGGAGTCGACCTCTGGCCCCCCACTAACACCGACTGCGACCGGCCAGAGAGGTAGGAGGAGAACCACTGAAGGACAGTGCCTCCCACTCCCAACCCCTCCAGCCGGTGCAGAAGGATACCATGGTCGATGGTATCGAAAGCCGCTGAGAGGTCAAGGAGCACCAGGACAGAGGATAAACCCCTGTCCCGGGCCCGCCAGAGATCATCCATCAACGCGACCAAAGCGGTTTCCGTGCTGTAACCGGCCCTGAAACCCGACTGCTGGGGACCTAGATAATCGGCTTCTTCCAAGGACCGCTGGAGTGCCACCACCTTCTCGACAACCTTCCCCATAAAGGGAAGGTTGGAGACTGGACGATAGTTGTTAAGTACGGCTGGGTCCAGGGAGGGCTTCTTGAGGAGGGGGCGCACAAGCGCTTCTTTATAGAGTGATGGAAAAACTCCCCTCCCCAAGGAAGCGTTGGTAATCTCCTGGGCCCAGCTCCGTGTCACCTCCCTGCTGGCCGAAACCAACCAGGAGGGACACGGATCCAGTAAACAGGTGGCGGAACTCACAGCTCCAATGGCCTTGTCCACTTCATCAGGTGTCACCAGATCAAACTCTTCCCAGACAGGTGGACAAGTACGTGCCCCAGTCACCTCGACTGACTCATCAAAATAGCCCTGCCCAGTTCCTGCAACCGTTCTTCATACGTTTTAGCCTCCAGTCCCCTAATCCCCTATTCAGTTCTGTGCTAGCAAAAACTTCAAAAGAGAAGGATTAAGGGGTGGTGATTTCTGAAAATGGGTGAACCATGTGGTCAGGTGGTAGGGAGGATCGGATTTGTAAGTGGAAGATGGTTCTTGAGTAGTGATGGGCGAACCAAACCCACACAATTCGGGTCTGTACTGAATGTTGCGGTGTTCAGTATGACGAACACGAACACGAAATTTTTCCAAACTTTGGGGAAATTTCGGGGTTGTGTTCAGCATTCAGAGCTTTGATGTCACTGGCAGGTTGCTTAGGATGCCAAGCTCCGCCCCCGGAATCTCTTCGTGGGAGGGATTCCCCTTTCAGGTTCGGCCGAATTGTGCGTAAAGTTCGTCCGAACTTGCCAAACCCGAACAACGTTGGGTTCGCCCATCACTATTCTTGAGAAGAGGCAAAAAAATCTTGAACACACGGTTCTTATCTAGAAAAGTTCATAAGTAGAGGCGTTCTTAGGTAGAGGTATGCGTGTCTTGCATGGTTTTAAATGATGGGGTTTTTAGATGCTTTTTAATATTAGATTTGTTTACATCATAACACTGTTATTATTAATGTTGTGAGCCGCCCCGAGTCTTTGGAGAGGGGCGGCATACAAATCTAATAAATAATAATAATAATAATAATAATAATAATTATTATTATTATTATTATTATTATTATTATTATTATTATTACTATTATTATTATTACTCCTGTACTAGGCTTTCTGCATTACCTTAACACAGTGTTTTTCAACCAGTGTGCCGTGGCACACTAGTGTGCCGCGAGACATGGTCAGGTGTGCCGCGAAGCTCAGAGAGAAAGAAACCAAAAGAGAGAGAAAGACAGAAAGAAAGAAAGTGAGAGAGAAAGCAAGCAAGAGAGAGAAAGAGCGAGCGAGTGAGAAAGAGAACAAGAGAAAGAAAGAGAGAAAGAGAGAGAAAGAAAGCAAGAGAGGGAAGGGGGAGGGAAGGAGAGAGAGAGAAAGACATAGGGAGAGAGAAAGAGAGCAAAAAAGAGAGGAAGGAAGGGAGAGAAAGAAAGAGGGATGGAGAGAGAGAAAGAAAGAGGAAGGTAGTGAGAGAAAGAGGGAGGGAGAAAGAAATAGAGCGAAGGGGAGGAAGAGAGAGAGAGATAATTTTTTTGTCCAAACTTTTTTTAGCGCCCCCCCCTTCCGCACTCAATGTGCCCCAGGGTTTCGTAAATGTAAAAAATATGCCGCGGCTCAAAAAAGGTTGAAAATCACTGCCTTAACAGACACCCCAAAATGTCATCCTCCTAACTTTCCTAACTCTTTGGAACAGCCCACCATTCAACCAGCCCCCCCCATCCCTCAGTCCATTCGGTGAATGCAAATGTCTTTTTTTATCCGGGTTGC
Organism: Erythrolamprus reginae; assembly: GCF_031021105.1. Classification (NCBI taxonomy): domain Eukaryota; kingdom Metazoa; phylum Chordata; class Lepidosauria; order Squamata; family Dipsadidae; genus Erythrolamprus; species Erythrolamprus reginae. The sequence continues at coordinate 95,925,933 of NC_091955.1, forward strand.
TTTTCTTTACGGGAAGAATTTTAGCCAAGAAGGATTTGCTTTGTCAATCCCGGGCATCTGTTTCAGTTCTCTCCTGCAACCTTTTAAAAAAGAGGAACAGTGTGTTGACATTCAGTGTGCTCCAAACAGCACCGTTGATGGTGATGTGTGTGTCTTTGTGTCTTTTTATGCTGGGCAGGGAGTGAGGGGGGGGGGAGACCCGTGGCTTTGACATTGAGATTTTCCTGGGATCCTTCGTCTGTTTGTCCAGAAGAGCCCTCAACTCCTCCACTCATCACAAAATACCCTACCCAACTAGACCTTCAATCCTAGGTTTAAAAAGCTTGGAACTATGTTGCCTTAAACTATGTTCATCTGCTACAATGTCCTTCCTGCCAACGACTACTTCAGCTTCAACCACAACAACACATGAGCACACAACAGATACAAACTTTACATTATATTTTATGTTTATATATTTTTCGTGCGTCCTTTCACATTTTACCCCAGCCAATTGCTTTTATTTTCCATCCAACTACACCAATCATTCCAAATCTCATAATATTTTGAACTACTTGTTCCCTTAATCTCCATTGTCACTGTCTATTTCTGCACATCTGTAAATTTTTATCTATAATAATGTTTTTCTGGTGGGATTGCTTTATTCTTTCAGAATTTCATGTATGATATCCTTGTAAATAATCTAGTTTTCTTTGCCATGTAACTGGACAGGCATATGCTGGTTGCTGAAGGGACGTTAAGTTTAGAAAGTTTAGAACTACGTTGCCTTAAGCATAGCCCACAAAATCATCTGCTACAACATCTTTCCTGTCAATGAGTACTTCAACTTCAACCAGAACAACACATGAGCACACCACAGATACAAACTTAATGCAAACCACTCTAAACTCGACTGCAGGAAATATGACTTTAGTAACCAAGTAGTTGATGCCTGGAACTCACTACCAGACTCTGTAGTATCTTCTCCTAACCCCCAAAACTTTACCCTTAGACTATCCACCGTTGACCTCTCCCAATTCCTAAGAGGTCAGTAAGGGGCGTGCATAAGTGCACCAGCCTGCCTTCCATCCCCTGCCCTAATATTTCTTTTTTTACGAGCATCATGTATATGAATATTATTATATCCTTGTATACTACCAATATGTACTTGACAAAACAAACAAATAAAAAATAAATAAGTGGGGCACAAAGGAAATAAAATTTTAATTAAAGATGGGTAGTTTGCTAGCAAAGAGGTAGATTAAAAACAATGGAAAGAGGAGATAATTCTACAAGTGAAAACACAGCCAGGTTAGTGTATAAATACCACATAAAAGCATAGCAAGAACCCCCCCCAAAATATTACCCTTGCACTATCCACTGTTGACCTCTACCGATTCCTAAGAGGTCCCTAAGGGGCATGCATAACTGCACCAAAGTGCCTTCTGTCTCCTATCCTAATGTTTATTTTTTTACTAGTATCATGTATATGAATATTATTATTTCTTTGCATGCCACCAATATGTACTTGACAAAACAAACAAATAAATGAAATAAATAAAAATAAACCATGTTTGATCAACTCAGGAAACACCGGCCAGTTCTACAGAGTTCTACAGAGGAGTGATTCAATCTGAAATCTGCATCTTTATAACTGTACATATATATCTCAATAACTATAACAAGACACAGACTTCAACAGATAATTTGAACTGCAGAAAAAAACAATTATTGCCAACCTGCCTTCCATTGAGGATCTGGATGCTGCTCGAGTCAAAAAGAGGGCGGGGAAAATATTGACTGACCCCTCGCACCCTGGACACAAACTGTTTCAATGCTTACACTCAAAACGACACCACAGAGCACTGCATATATATTTATTAAGCAAACCTCAGCTGTTTTTTCGGGATGATTATAGCTACTGAGCTATAATGTTGTTTATAATGTTATAATGTTTACTGATCCATCCTAAGATAAAATACAGGAAATAGTATAAGGCAGATTAGATGGACCATGATGGACACAAGAACAAGGGGGCACAATCTGATGTTAGTTGGGGGAAAGATCAGAAGCCACGTGAGAAAATATTATTTGACTGAAAGAGTAGTAGATGCTTGAAACAAACTCCCAGCAGACGTGGTTGGTAAATCCACAGTCACTGAATTTAAACATGCCTGGGATAAACATAGATCCATCCTAAGATAAAATACAGGAAATAGTATAAGGACAGACTAGATGGACCATGAGGTCTTTTTCTGCCGTCAATCTTCTATGTTTCTATGTTTCTAAGTCACACAATTAGTACCAATTGCTTTTAAAATACTGACCACCAGAATGCAGGGTATGACCAGTTTCTGGAACTTCCTAAGATCTTACTCTACTGTTACTAGACAGATCCAATTCCAGCTACCCTTCCTTGTAGGTTTTAACCTCCAGCCCCCTGACCCTCTTTGTTGTTCTTCTCTCTACTCTTTGGACTCAGCTACACATTTTCACCATTTCAGTTGCAAATGATCTTCTATAGACCTTACTTCACACTTAAGTGGTTAGTAGAAGGGGGGGAGCGCATAAGCACACTAACGGGCCTATCGTCCCTGTCATTGTAATATTTTTTTTGTTTTATTCTTGTTTTTATTCTTTCTTTTATTCTTGTTTTGTTTTGCTTGTATCCTAAGATTTTTATTAATACTGATTGTTTCTTCATTGCTTATTTGACCGCTATGACCATCATTATTTATTTATTTATTAATTATTTGGATTTGTATCATTAAGTGTTGTACCACATGATTCTTGACAAATGTATCTTTTTCTTTTATGTACACTGAGAGCATCTGCACCAAGACAAATTCCTTGTGTGTTCAATCACACTTGGCCAATAAAAAAATCTATTCTATTCTATTCTATTCTATTCCATTCCATTCCATTCCATTCTATTTACATAGATAGAAGATTGACGGCAGAAAAAGACCTCCTGGTCCATCCAGTCTGCCCTTATACTATTTCCTGCATTTTATCCTGTATGTTTATCCCAGGCATGTTTAAATTCAGTGACTGTGGATTTACCAACCACATCTGCTGGAAGTTTGTTCCAAGCATCTACTACTCTTTCCATCAAATAATATTTTCTCACGTTGCTTCTGATCTTTCCCCCAACTAACATCAGATTGTGCCCCCTTGTTCCTGTGTCCATCATGGTCCATCTAGTCTGCCCTTATGCTATTTCCTGTATTTTATCTTAGGATGGATCTATGTTTATCCCAGGCATGTTTAAATTCAGTCACTGTGGATTGACCAACCATGTCTACTGGAAGTTTGTTTCAAGCATCTACTACTCTTTCAGTCAAATAATATTTTCTCACGTTGCTTCCGAACTTTAACCCAACTAACCTCAGATTGTGCCCCCTTGTTCTTGTGTTCACTTTCCTATTAAAAACACTTTCTCTCCTGAACCTGATTTAACCCTTTCACGTATTTAAATGTTTCGATCATGTCCCCCCTTTCCCTTCTGTCCTCCAGACTAGACAGACTGAGTTCATTAATTGAGTTCGTTTTGTTTGACAAAGTACAATAAACCAACCAACCAAACTGGAATCCTTCTAGTTTCCCAACCAAGTTATTTCTGCCGTGTCGGTCTTTCTTCAGATTTCAAACTGTTGAATCTCCTTTTTCAGTCTGAGCGAGACGAAGTGACGGTAGACGAGGCCTGTTCCAAGACAGAGAGAGACCGACATACTTATCCGGGTTCGTATTGCATGTCGCGCCCGACGAATGAGAAAACTCAGGTTTGGGCTTTCTGACCTCATCGCTCTCGGTATTTGAGATCGGATTGCTCAGCCGGAGTGGCAAACGCAACGGCGCCTAATTTTAGCAAAAGGTCTTTTTGGCGGCAGGCGAGAGGCTTGGCTGAACGTCGAGTGGCAAACAGTTGCAGAAGCACAGAGGGAAGACTAACCTTTCTGTCCCTGGCCTACCCCGCATGGGTGTCCAGAGCATGGTCTAAACATGGTGAAACTGGTGGCCGGGAAGTTGGCTGAGTTTTGACGGGCATCGTAATGCTTTGATTCTACTGCTGTAGCTTTCATCTTGGTCGCATCCCAGAGACCATCTTGCTTGCTAAGTTTGGGAAGGAATGTTTGGTCCAGAGATGAAGATGCTGGGCTAGAAAACCAGGAGATAAGGAGATCTAGTTCCTCCTTAGGCATGAAAGCCAGCTTTGATCCAAACCTTCCTTAGAAACATAGAAACATAGAAGTCTGACGGCAGAAAAAGACCTCATGGTCCATCTAGTCTGCGCTTATACTATTTTCTGTATTTTATCTTAGGATGGATATATGTTTATCCCAGGCATGTTTACATTCAGTTACTGTGGATTTATCTACCACGTCTGCTGGAAGTTTGTTCCAAGGATCTACTATTCTTTCAGTAAAATAATATTTTCTCATGTTGCTTTTGATCTTTCTCCCAACTAACTTCAGATTGTGTCCCCTTGTTCTTGTGTTCACTTTCCTATTAAAAACACTTCCCTCCTGGACCTTATTTAACCCTTTAATATATTTAAATGTTTCGATCATGTCCCCCCTTTTCCTTCTGTCCTCCAGACTATACAGATTGAGTTCCCCTTCCTTCCTTCTCCTTCCTTCCTTCCTTCCCTCCCTCAAAAGTTTTTGTCTTTTTTTGTCTTTTAACATTAGATTTGTATTGTATTGCTATTGTTGTGAGCTGTTCTGAGTTCTCGGAGAGGGGCAGCATACAAATCTAATAAATTATTATTATTATTATTATTATTATTATTATTATTATTATTATTATCATCATCTCCTATGTAAACTGTGTATGTACACACACAAGCACGCACGCACAACTCTTCTAAAATTATACACATTCAACCTCATTTACGGTGATAGGAAAAACATTACCCAGAGCCCAGAAGGGGAAAAAAAGAAAATAAATTCAATTTTTTTCTACCAGTTCTGCATACCTGGCCGTACCCGTAGGAGCCCACCACTGCTTCAAATGTCCCCCAAGACCCCCAATTTTTACGTCAAGCCCCCTGACCCCTCCCTTCCTACTGTCATGCCTTGTTCCCCCCAACCACCCTCTTCTAAATTCTTTGGGGTCAGCTTACTCCAGGTCCCTGTGCTGTGTAGTTAAGATTGTTCCAGCACAGAGTGAACTGTAACACTTGCTATAATGAGACTAATGTTTGTGTGGGTGTGTTTGTGAGTGTGAGTGTGAGTGAGTGTGAGACGGGGATGGGGGAGAGAGGGACGTTAGTGCCAACTGAAGTCATGGGCATATTATGTTCCCATTCTTTGAGCTTTTCTGGCTCCGGCGAGCCTGGAGCTCCGCTTTCAAGGGAGAGAAAATATCCAAAAAAAGACTTGCTTTTCCAGCTGTTCGGCAAAGACATTTGCATATGACATCACCCACCTGGGGTTAACTGCCAGCACCTGTCTCGAAACCAAGAGGATGGGAATCCTGACCGGGGTTAATCACCCTGTGACATCTGACCATTGCTTGAATGCTGCCTTGGTTAAGACTTGGAAATACGGCGCCAGGTTTTGGGCGTCAAGAAAATACGCCGAGAAAATAAGAATAAAGTATTTCGGTCACAACAAAATACCTTATTCCACCAGGCTTCCAATACTGGGATTAGACAATGTGCAACTATGTCGCCGTTCATAAAATTTACTAAGAGGGTTGTGGAAATATTGACTGACCCCTCGCATCCTGGACACGAACTGTTTCAACTCCTACCCTCAAAACGTCGCTACAGAGCCCTGCACACCAAGACAACTAGACACAAGAAGAGTTTTTCCCCGAACACCATCACTCTGCTAAACAAATAATTCCCTCAACACTGTCAAACTATTCACTTAGGCTACACTTCTATTTCTACTAATTTTTTTCATCGTTCCCATCACCAATCTTCTCCCATTTATGACTTCCAGCAGACGTGGTCGGTAAATCCACAGTAACTGAATTTAAACATGCCTGGGATAAACATATCCATCCTAAGATAAAATACAGGAAATAGTATAAGGGCAAACTAGATGGACCATGTGGTCTTTTTCTGCTGTCAGTCTTCTATGTTTCTATGTTTCTATGTTAATTAAAGAATACTGTATATTTTGGATGTTCAGTAACAGTAAATAGAGAGGGAAATTGCATCTCTGAGGTGAGGAGAGGCCAGGCACCCTAACCCAAACTCTTGACGTGAGTGACGTCAATATGGCCACCTTTAAGCCAGTCACATGACCTTTAAGCCACCCCTCAGTCACATGATCAGCAAGCCACTCCCACCTGTCACATGATTGGCAAGCCACACCCACAAAATAAGTCACACTCACTTATTTATTTATTTATTTGTTTGTTTGTTTGTTTGTTTGTTTATTAAATACAACCATTAAGCAGTGTGTCATCTGGGTACATATCTCTGTGCAACATATCTTCACCATTTACAACATCTCAGTAATATTTCTCCTCTAGACTTAACAATTATAATATATTTACGATTTGTTTATGCCTTGTTGTGAGCCGCCCCGAGTCCGCGGAGAGGGGCGGCATACAAATCTAAATTATTAAACATTGTAAAGCTCTTTGTTTTCTTCTTAATGTCTTCTACCAATAATTCCGTATTAACATTAATAAGAATAATAACAACAGAGTTGGAAGGGACCTTGGAGGTCTTCTAGTCCAACCCCCTGCTTAGGCAGGAAACCCTACACTACTTCAGACAGATGGTTATCCAACATCTGCTTAAATACTTCCAGTGTTGGGGCATTCACAACTTCTGGAGGCAAGCTGTTCCCCTGATCAACCATTCTGACTGTCAGGAAATCTCTCCTTGGTTCTAAGTTGCTTCTCTGCTTGTTTAGTTTCCACCCATTGCTTCTTCTTCTACCCTCAGGTGCTCTGGAGAATAGCCTGATTCCTTCTTCTTTGTGGCAACCCCTGAGATATTGGAAGTCTGCTATCATGTCTCCCCTGGTCCTTCTCCTCATCAAACTAGCCATGCCCAGTTCCTGCAACAGTTCTTCATATGTCTTAGCCTCCAGTCCCCTAATCCCCTAATCAAACCACTGGGGCAAAAGGAATCCTCAATCTGAGCGTTGTATTGGCAGTTCTGTGCTAGCAAAAACTTCAGAAGAGAAGGATTTAGGGGTGGTGATATATAATAATTATAATATATATTTATATATATTAAGCAATTAAATATTGTAAAACTCTTCGTTTTCTTCTACTAATGATGCCGTTTTAACATTAAACACCATTATTCTCATCTTTCATGTCCTGTCGATTTACATCTTGTTGATATCTCTAGCTGACGGTGGCAGGCGCTTCTGAAGGCAAGTAGACTTCATCGCTGCTCCAGCGCCCAGATCATCTTGGTGGCTCTTTGCTGCACTGCTAAAACCTTGCAACACTCTTTCTCCCCTGAGCAAAGAGACCCAGGAAGGGGACAGAAGCCCATGAAATGTGGAGACAGGTGGCAGGCGGAGAATTGCGATCGTCTTCTTTTGGGGGGGGGTCCAACTGTGCCGGAGGTCAACACGATGCATTCCAGAATGACAGGATAGCTGCCAATCCCCACAGCTGGCTGTCCGGGGAGCATTTGAGACATGGGTGAAGGAGGAGAGACAGTGCGACATCTGAACCGCGAAGCGCAAATGGATCGTCAACACGAGGGAAGGCTGAAAACACAACAGGCTTTGAAAAGTGGCATTTGGGGAGGTTAACATAGAATGGAATAGAATTCTTTATTGAGAATAGGATAGGATAGGATAGGATAGGGTAGGGTAGAGTAGAGTAGAATAGAATAGAATAGAATTCTTTATTGAGAATAGAATAAAATATTTATATAGAATAGAAGATAGAGAATAGAATAGAATATTTATATAGAATAGAATAGAATATTTTTATAGAATAAATATTTTATAGAATAGAATAGAATTCTTTATTGAGAATAGAATAGAATATTTATATAGAATAGAACAGAAGATAGAGAATAGAATAGAATATTTATTTATATAGAATAGAATATTTTTATAGAATAGAATAGAATATTTTTATAGAATAGAATAGAATATTTATATAGAATATAATATTTATATAGAATAGAATAGAATTCTTTATTGAGAATAGAATAGAATAGAATATTTTTATAGAATAAATATTTTTATAGAATAGAATAGAATTCTTTATTAAGAATAGAATAGAATTGTTTGTTGAGAGTAGAATGGAATGGGATGGGATAGGATAGGATAGGATTGGTGCTATGTGAGCTTGGTTTTCTGTCTGATGTTTCATGACCCCACTACGTAACATCATCAGGGCCAGAAGGAAGTGGGGTTTGAGAGGGGGAGGAGGAGGAGGCTGAGGGATTCTGGGATTTGAAATGACAGCCATTTGACCCAGATGCTATAAAGTCATCTCCTTTGAGTAGGGGGGTTTGCCCGGATGACCTCCCATGTCCCCTTTTTAAGCCCAGGATCCAACTTTCCACGCTCTTTGAAAAAATCCTGCCGTGCTCATCTCAAACCTTTGTCCGAAATGGTCTTCTAGGATTTCCGGCCTGAGCAGGAGGTTGAGACTAGAAGACCTTCCAGGGTCCCTTCCAACTCTTGCCACTCTGTTATTCCTCAACAGGGGCCGGAAACTTCAAGGGGCCAAGAATTCGGGAACACACACGCGGCCAACGATTCATCTCTGCCTGAAGCCTCGTCCGGCGCCAGACTCCCAACGCCAGGATTTTACTCAGAGTGGAGTTTCACTGATATCCGAAACCTACTAGGGGCAACTCTGGGGCTTTTGAGCTCCGTAACAGACTTGGGATGGAGGATATTAAATAGTCCAAATCTCTACAACAACCAGTTTTTTTAGAGCTATTCCCTCCTATTATTGCTCCGTCATCGTCATTTTAAAAAAAGGGATAAAACTTCAGTTTTAGAAATCAAAATTCTTCCTACACAAACCAGTGACCACAATAATACCAGTAATTAACAGAAGTGGAACAAGTCTTAAAAGGTTGTGACACATTATTATTATTAAGGGGCGTACATAAGTGCACTGGTGTGCCTTTCGTCCCCTGTCCAATTGTCTTTCCTTTCTCTCACTTATCATATATATTTTCTTTCTTTCATATATCCTCTCCTCTAAGTTCACTTTTACCCTTATATATATTACTACATGTCTATTTTTCTTCCTATGTATTTGTGTATTGGACAAATGAATGAATGAATAAATAAATAAATATTGTGATCCTGCTGTATAGAGCGCTGGTGGGACCCCATTTGGAAGACTGTGTCCAGTTCTGGAGACCTCACCTACAAAAAGATATTGACAAAATTGAACGGGTCCAAAGACGGGCTACAAGAATGGTGGAAGGTCTTAAGCATCAAACGTATCAGGAAAGACTCCATGAACTCCATCTGTATAGTCTGGAGGACAGAAGGGAAAGGGGGGGACATGATCGAAACATTTAAATATGTGAAAGGGTTAAATAAGGTTCAGGAGGGAAGTGTTTTCAATAGGAAAGTGAACACAAGAACAAGGGGACACAATCTGAGGTTAGTTGGGGGAAAAGATCAGAAGTAACATGAGAAAATATTATTGTACTGAAAGAGTAGTAGATGCTTGGAACCAACTTCCAGCAGACAGGGTTGGTAAATCCACAGTCACTGAATTGAAACGTGCCTGGGACAAACATAGATCCCTCCTAAGATAAAATACAAGAAATAGTATAAGGGCAGACTGGATGGACCAGGAGGTCTTTTTCTGCCGTCAATCTTCTATGTTTCTATGATAGTCAACAAAGAGGTTGACTTGTCTCTGTTGTATATATGTAGAGTTTCCTTCTCTTTTTCTTCTTTTCTTTCTGTTCTTCTCTTTCCTCTTCTCTTCTTTAACTCTTCTTCTTTACCTTTTGTTTTATTTTATTAATGTGTTGTTCTGTTCTCTCCTTATTCAATTAAGACATGATCCTAAGCAGCTTCTACTCAGGCAGTCTCACACTACTCACAAGAGCCTACAAAACTTTTGCCAGACCCATCCTAGACTATGGCTCATCTGTCTGGAACCCATACCACATCTCAGACATCAACACCCTTGAAAACGTCCAAAGATATTTCACAGAAGAGCCCTTCACTCCTCCACTCGAAACAGAACATCCTACGAAAATAGGCTAACAATCCTGGGCGTAGAAAGCCTAGAACTACGGCGCCTAAAACACGGTTTGAGTATTGCCCACAAGATCATATGCTGCAATGTCCTACCGGTCAATGACTACTTCAGCTTCAACTGCAATAACACAAGAGCAGATTCAAACTTAATATGAACCGCTCCAAACTTGACTGTAAAAAATATGATTTCAACAATCGAGTTATCGAAGCGTGGAACTCATTGCCGGACTCAGTTGTGTCAACCCCTAACCCCCAACACTTCTTCCTTAGACTCTCCACGATTGACCTCTCCAGGTTCCTAAGAGGCCAGTAAGGGGCGTACATAAGTGCACTGGTGTGCCTTTCGTCCCCTGTCCAATTGTCTTTCCTTTCTTTCACCTATCTTATATATTCTCTTCCTTTCATATATCCTCTCCTCTAAGTTCAATTTCACCCTCTTTTATATTATCACATGTCTATTTTTCTTCCTATGTATTTGTGTATTGGACAAATGAATAAATAAATAAATGAATTAACTACCTATTATGAAAGAGGCTTAATGCAAAATTATATTTATTTATTTAATTGGATTTGTATGCTGCCCCTCTCCATATACAAATATATTTGTTTTACATCCCTCAGGCTCAAAGTTCTCTCTTTTGATTTGTATATGTAGACACATATATATTGTGCTGTTGTTCTTTCGTCAATAAAAAAACTAATTGAAATTTTTTTTTAAAGAGACCCTGTAAGTAGCCATTCGTACAAGCCTGTTGTCTAGTGCTGAAAGGGGGCAGCTGTCAGAACTTCAGAACCGGGTTCTACGTCACCCAAAAGAGGTTTGTCATAACTTTGGAGGGTTCTTAAGTCAGCGATCATAAATCAAGGACGGACTGTACTCTGAATTTACTCGTATTACATTTCTGCTCTGGTTGATTCAGTAGAAATGAGTTCAGACTCCAGGCGGGTTGGTTGCTTTTAAACCGAACGACCTTTGGACGAAGCCATTTTTCTTCGGTGGTTAAAATTGCTGACCCCACCACAAACTCTCTGGGTCAGAAGATCCAGCGCAAAGTCAATGAGTTCACAGAGTCAAGACCAGGACGGGAGTTTTTCCATTCATCGGAACTTTTCAAGCGGAGAGAGAATTGTCCATTCAGCCGTTTCTAGGAGGGTTGCCAAGTTCAGACACAGAGGTGAAACCGTGATTTAAGCAACTTTTGCCCTTAGAGTGGAGAATCCCAAGTTCTGGGAAGGGCCCTTGGAGGTCCACTAGTCCAACCCCCTGCTCGAGCAGGAGATGCACAAATCTAATCACACTTGGCCAATAAAGAATTCTATTATATTCTATTCTATTCTAAATAAAGATTCTATTCTATTCTATTCCTATTTTCTCTACTCCTCCTCTACTCTCCTCCTATTCTATCTACATTCTATTCTATTCTAAATAAAGATTCTATTCTATTCCTTTTTTCTCTACTCCTCTCCTCTACTCCTATTCCATCTACATTCTATTCTATTCTATTCTAATTCTATTCTATTCTATTCCTATTTTCTCTACTCCTCCTCTACTCTCCTCCTATTCTATCTACATTCTATTCTATTCTAAATAAAGATTCTATTCTATTCCTTATTTTCTCTACTCCTCCTCTACTCCTACTCCTGTATTCCTATTTTATCTACATTTCTATTCTATTCTATTCTATTCAATCTATTCTATTCTATTCCTATTTTCTCTACTCCTCTACTCCTATTCTATCTACATTCTATTCTATTCTAATTCTATTTTATTCTATTCTAATTCTAACTCTATTCTATTCTATTCCTATTCTATTCTAGTCCTATTTTCTGCTCTATTCTACTCTACTCTATTCTATTCTCAATAAATATTATATTCTAATCTATTCTAGTCCTATTTTCTCTATTCCTACTCCTTCTCTACTCTGTTCCTCCTGTTCTATCTACTGAACATCCTATTCTATTCTGTGGTTTTTTCATTCTGTTCGGTTCTCTATTTTCTATTATTTTCTACTCTACTCTACTCCGTTCCTCCTATTCTATCTGCCTTCTATTCTGTTCTGTGCTTTTTACATTCTATTCTATTCTGTTCTGTTCTATCCCTATCCCACCCTAATCTTGCAAGGTATTTCTTGTCTTACCTTGACAAAGGTATTCAAAGACTCCCTTTAATGACCAAAGTTCCAAGGCCGCTGAAGAGAGACGATTTATGACCAGTCCTTGCACTTACAACTTTTGCAGCATCTTCCTAGTTACGTGATCAAAATTCTGGCGCTTGCAACTCACGTGTATTTATGACCGTTGCAATGCCCCGAGGTCACATGGTCACCATGGACAACTTTCCCAGCCAGTTTCCTGCAAGTAAAGTCAATGGGGGGGGGGAGTCGAGTTTATTTAACAACAGCGTGATTTACTTAACAACCGAGGCACAAAAAAAGGGGTTGTAAAGTTCAGATAGGGCCCTGCTTAGCAAAGAAGAGTGTAGTGTCAGCCATGATTGTAAACCAGAGAATACCTGCACAAAAAGCCCACTGCAACAATATCGCCAAAAAGTTGTTAACCTGATCCTACATAGCTTCTGCTCTGGCAATCTCACACTACTCACCAGAGCCTACAAAGCTTTTGCCAGACCCATCCTTGAATACAGCTCATCTGTCTGGAACCCATACCACATCTCGGACATCAACACCCTTGAAAATGTCCAAAGATACTTCACCAGAAGAGCCCTTCACTCCTCCACTTGAAATAGAACACCCTACGAAAGCAGACTATCAATCCTAGAAACATAGAAACATAGAAGTCTGACGGCAGAAAAAGACCTCATGGTCCATCTCGTCTGCCCTTATACTATTTTCTGTATTTTATCTTAGGATGGATATATGTTTATCCCAGGCATGTTTAAATTCAGTTACTGTGGATTTATCTACCACATCTGCTGGAAGTTTGTTCCAAGGATCTACTACTCTTTCAGTAAAATAATATTTTCTCATGTTGCTTTTGATCTTTCCCCCAACTAACTTCAGATTGTGTCCCCTTGTTCTTGTGTTCACTTTCCTATTAAAAACACTTCCCTCCTGGACCTTATTTAACCCTTTCATATATTTAAATGTTTCGATCATGTCCCCCCTTTTCCTTCTGTCCTCCAGACTATACAGATTGAGTTCATGAAGTCTTTCCTGATACGTTTTATGCTTAAGACCTTCCACCATTCTTGTAGCCCGTCTTTGGACCCGTTCAATTTTGTCAATATCTTTTTGTAGGTGAGGTCTCCAGAACTGAACACAGTATTCCAAATGTGGTCTCACCAGCATTCTATATAGTGGGATCATAATCTCCCTCTTCCTGCTTGTTATACCTCTAGCTATGCAGCCAAGCATCCTACTTGCTTTCCCTACCGCCTGACTGCACTGTTCACCCATTTTGAGACTGTCAGAAATCACTACCCCTAAATCCTTTTCTTTTGAAGTATTTGCCAACACTGAACTGCCAATACAATACTCAGATTGAGGATTCCTTTTCCCCAAGTGCATTATTTTACATTTGGAAACATTAAACTGCAGTTTCCATTGCTTAGACCATTTATCTAGTAAAGCTAAATCATTTACCATATTACAGACGCCTCCAGGAATATCAACCCTATTGCACACTTTAGAGTCATCGGCAAATAGGCAAACCTTTCCTACCAAACCTTCCCCTATGTCACTCACAAATATATTAAAAAGAATAGGACCCAGAACAGATCCTTGTGGCACACCGCTTGTAACCTGACTCTGCTCAGAATACTCGCCATTAACAATAACTCTCTGATGTCTACGCTTCAGCCAGCTGCAAATCCATTGAACTATCCAGGGATTAAGTCCAATCTTCACTAATTTATCTATCAGCTCTTTATGTGGAACCGTATCAAAGGCTTTGCTGAAGTCCAGGTAGGCAATATCCACGGCACCACCTTCATCCAACACCTTTGTGACATAGTCAAAGAAATCAATGAGATTAGTCTGACATGATTTGCCTTCAGTAAAGCCATGCTGATTTGGGTCTAATAAGTTATTGTTTTTTAGGTGCTGATTTATCCTCTTTTTGAGTTGAGTCTCCATCATTTTAACTACAACTGATGTCAAGCTAACTGGCCTGTAGTTACCAGCTTCTTCTCTACTGCCCTTCTTGTGAATAGGCACAACACTGACCATTCTCCAATCCTCAGGAACTTCTCCTGTTAACAAGGATTGGTTAAACAAATCAGTCAGGGGGGGGTCTAGAAAGCTTAGAACTACGTCGCCTAAAACACGATCTAAGTATTGCCCACAAGATCATATGCTGCAACGTTCTACCTGTCAATGACTATTTCAACTTCAACCACAACAACACAAGAGCACGCAACAGATTCAAACTTAATATTAACCGCTCCAAACTTGACTGTAGAAAATATGACTTCAGCAACCGAATTGTCGAAGCGTGGAACTCATTACCTGACTCAATAGTGTCAACCCCTAACCCCCAACATTTCTCCCTTAGACTATCCACGATTGACCTCTCCAGGTTCCTTAGAGGTCAGTAAGGGGCGTGTATAAGTGCACCAGTGTGCCTTCCATCCCCTGTCCAATTGTCTCTCCTTATCTCATTTATCTTTTCTTCCTTTCAAATATGTTCACCTATACTTTTATATCTTATCTTCTATTCTTTTCTTTACTTATATTATTGCATATCTTTCTCTTCAATGTGTATTATGTATTGGACAAAATAAATAAATAAATAAAAAATAAATAAATAAATTCACTGGGTCTAAAAGTTAAACCATGATTAAGCCAACATCGAGGATGCTGTCATAGAGAAGAAGGGGGGAAACCCCTTTTATCAGGCCATTGCAGAGAAAAGCAACCGTAGCAATTTCCTCCCACCGATTTAGCATCCAGGAACGGTCAGAAGATGGGGGTTTGCTGACAGGCACCCTCATGAAAGGTCGGGAAAACTGCTTGGAAAAGCAGGTTTCGGATCCCGCAGGCTCCTCCAATCCTGCCCTGGATGACCCTTGGGCTCCCTAGGCATCGGGGCAGCTTTAAAAGGTTTTCTTTCTTTCTTTTTTATTTGCAACCGGGGGATGGAAAAAGACCAAAAGTGTTCATCTCTGCAAAAGTGGCAGTGGTGGGAAAGTTAAAGGCCGAAATGTACATTGTTTGGAGCATCTGTAACTCCTACAATGAAGTTGTGTTTGTGCACAACTCAGTGCAATGTTAAAATCTCACTCAGTGGGTGTTTCTTTTCAGGAACAAAGGAAGGAGAAAGGAAGGAAAGAAGGAAGGAACGAAGAAAAGAGGGAATGAGGATCAAGGGAAGGAAGGAAGGAGAAAGAGAGAGGGAGAGAGGATTGATGGAAGGAAGGAAAGAAGGAAGAAAGGAAGGAAAGAGGGAATGAGGATCAATGGAAGGAAGGAAGAAAGGAAGAAAGAAAGGAAGAAAGAAAGAAGAAAGAGAGAGGATGGGGGGAGGATGGATGGAAGGAGAAAGAGAGAGGGAAGGAATGAAGGAGGAGGGAAGGAGAAAGAGAGAGGGAGAGAGGATCGATGGAAAGAAAGAAGGAAAGAGGAAGAGGGAAGGAAGGGGGAAGAAAGGAGAAAGATAGAGGGAAGGAAGGAAGGTAGGAAAGAGGGACTGAGGATCAATGGAAGGAAGGATGGAAGGAAGGAGGGAAAAAGAGGGAGGGAGGGAAGGAAGGTGGAAGGAAGGAGAAAGAGAGAGGGATTGAGGATCAATGGAAGGAAGGAAGGAAGGAAGGAGAAAGAGAGAGGGAGGGAGGGAGAAAGGGAGGAAAGAAGGAAGGAAGAAGAAAGAGGGAGGGAGGGGAGGGAGAAAGGTGGAAGGAGAAAGAGAGAAGGAGAGAGGATGGAAGGAAGGAGAAAGAGGGAAGGAGAGAGGAAGGGAGGAAGGAAGGAAAGAAAAAGAGGGAGGGAGGAAGGAAGGAGGGAGGGAGGAAAAGACATGACAAGAGGGAAGGAGAAAAAGAAATGAGGGACAGAGGGAGGGAGAAAGAGAGAATGAGAGAAAATGAAGGAAAAGGAAAAAAGAAAGGAAAGGAAGGAAAGAAGGAAGGAAGAAAGGAAGGAAGGAGAAAGAGAAACATAAGAAAGAAGGAAGGAGGAAGGAAAAAAAGAATTAAGGACAAAGAAAGGAAGAAAAAGAGAGACGAGAAGGAGAAGAGAGAGAAAAACAAAATCAGAGTGGAAGGCAGGAAAGAAAGGGAAGGAAGGAAGGAAAGAAAGGGAAGGAAGGAAGGGAGGAAGGAGAGAAAGCAAATTAACAAATGTAAGAACGACAACTCTATTCTCTTACTTGAAATGCTTTGCCTCGCTACCTCTTTACTTTCAATGCAACCCTCAATGACGTCACTGATAGGTTAATTGGCCCACTGAATAAAGATCCCCTCTTCCAGCTGTTCTCCCAATCCGATCCATCCAGAGAAAGGATCCTTCATTTCAGCCCAAACGGAAGAAGGTTGATTTTGGGTGAGCCCTGCGTCTCAAAACCTAGCCAGCTACTGGTTGCGATTTTATTGCTATGCTTTTATGTGGTATTTATACACTAACCTGGCCGTGTTTTCACTTGTAGAATTATCTCCTCTTTCCATTGTTTTTAATCTACCTCTTTGCTAGCAAACTACCCATCTTTAATTAAAATTTTATTTCCTTTGTGCCCCACTTATTTATTTTTTATTTGTTTGTTTTGTCAAGTACATATTGGTAGTATACAAGGATATAATAATATTCATATACATGATGCTCGTAAAAAAAGAAATATTAGGGCAGGGGATGGAAGGCACGCTGGTGCACTTATGCACGCCCCTTACTGACCTCTTAGGAATTGGGAGAGGTCAACGGTGAATAGTCTAAGGGTAAAGTTTTGGGGGTTAGGAGAAGATACTACAGAGTCAGGTAGTGAGTTCCAGGCATCAACTACTCGGTTACTAAAGTCATATTTCCTGCAGTGGAGTTTAGAGTGGTTTGCATTAAGTTTGTATCTGTGGTGTGCTCATGTGTTGTTCTGGTTGAAGTTGAAGTACTCATTGACAGGAAGGATGTTGTAGCAGATTATTTTATGGGCTATGCTTAAGGCAACGTAGTTCTAAACTTTCTAAACTTAACGTCCCTTCAGCAACCAGCATATGCCTGTCCAGTTACATGGCAAAGAAAACTAGATTATTTACAAGGATATCATACATGAAATTCTTGAAGAATAAAGCAATCCCACCAGAAAAACATTATTATAGATAAAAATTTATGGATGCACAGAAATAGAGTGACAATGGAGATTAAGGGAACAAGTAGTTCAGAATATTATGAGATTTGGAATAATTGGTGTAATTGGATGGAAAATAAAAGCAATTGGCTGGGGTAAAATGTGAAAGGACGCACGAAAAACATATAAACATAAAATATAATGTAGAAACATAGAAACATAGAAGATTGACGGCAGAAAAAGACCTCCTGGTCCATCTAGTCTGCCCTTATACTATTTACTGTATTTTATCTTAGGATGGATCTATGTTTATCCCAGGCATGTTTAAATTCATTGACTGTGGATTTACCAACCATGGCTTCTGGAAGTTTGTTCCAAGCATCTACTACTCTTTCAGTAAAATAAAAATGTAAAATGCATATAATTATATAGATGTAATGTAAGAAATGTAAGAAAACGAGCATAGATCTATATCAATGAGCAGGTAGAGTGCTGTACTATAGGCCACTGAATCTGACTTGTAGATCTGAAGGTCAGCGGTTCAAATCTCATCACTGGCTCAAGGTTGACTCAGCCTTCCATCCTTCTGAGGTGGGTAAAATGAGGACCCGGATTGTGAGGGCAATAGCCTAGCTCTGTTTAAAAAGTGCTATTGCTAACATGTTGTAAGCCGCCCTGAGTCTAAGGAGAAGGGCGGCATAAAAATCGAATAAATAAATAAAATAAATAAATAAATAAATCCAATTATAGTGATGTGTTTTAAAGTTGAAAAAAACTGATAAAACATTAAAAAAAAGAAAAGAAAACTATATCAGTTAAAACTTGGCTTAGGTTTAATAAACTAGGTTTATTAACCTTGGTTAGTTTCCCTGGGTGTGGCGCTTAGCATCTTCTACAAATTAACCCCAGTTTGGGTTGGGTTGTGATTGAATGCAATGGCCAAACTCCAAAAATGGTTTGATTCATTAAACTAGGATAAGTGTGGTGGGAAGGACATCATATACATACACACCTGAATACAGGCAATCCTCGAATTATAACCATGAATTGAATCTTGATTTCTGTTGGTAAGCAAGGATTGCTTGTTAAGTGAGTCACGGCTGATTTTTTTAAAATTTTATTTATTGATTTTAAAAAACAAACAAACCAGAAATATTTTTTTTAACAGATCATAATCCATATCTATTACATTTCAAGTTTACCATTCATTGCGCTATATGTTCTATTAAATTGTGTATATTCTGATACATTTATAATAAGTGAAACAGAAAAGAAAAAGGAATAGCAGTAAGTATAAATCCCTTTAATTCTATCTGATAAAAGGGGAAAAATAATTATTATTCATAGATACTTAAAAGCATAAGAACACAAGAAGAGCCATGCTTAATCAGGCTAAAGCCCATCGAGTCCAGCATTCTGTGGATATACTGGTTTTATCTATCACTATTGCTAAGTGTTTATTTTTATTTTTATATACACTGGCACCCTATATTATTACATTTTGTTTTTATTTTGGATCCATTCGTGCCACTTATGCCATGTCTCTTTGGTTTCTTTATCCTTTGTGACCTTAATTCCGTCATTTCATCCATCTCTGCGCATCTATATATTTTATCAATGATAAGATTTTCAGATGGTCTGTTCTTTTTTCCATATCTGAGCAAGTGAGATTCAAGTCAAGCCTGTTTTTACAGGTAGGCCCTGGACTTACAACTACTTAGGGACTGTTACAACAGCACTGAAAAAAAGGGATGTATGGTCATTTTATTTATTTATTTATTTTTATTTATTTATTTTGTCCAATACACAATGAGGGTTTTAATGGGTATATACGTATATATATAGACATAGTAAAATACATGATGAAGGTTATAGAGGATATACTCATAGTAAAATATATCTAAGAAATAATAGAAAAGAAGGTATAGTAATAGAACATATCAATGAAAGAATAGAAGAGGAGATATAGGAATAGGAGAAAGGTATAGGAGATATAGAAGAGCAATAGGACAGGGGACGGAAGGCACTCTAGTGCACTTGTACTCGCCCCTTACTGACCTCTTAGGAATCTGGATAGGTCAACTGTAGATAATCTAAGGGTAAAGTGTTGGGGGTTTGGGGATGACACTATGGAGTCCGGTAATGAGTTTCATGCTTCGACAACTCGGTTACTGAAGTCATATTTTTTACAGTCAAGTTTGGAACGGTTAATATTAAGTTTAAATCTGTTGTGTGCTCTTGTGTTGTTGTGGTTGAAGCTGAAGTAGTCGCTGACAGGCAGGACGTTGCAGCATATGATCTTGTGGGCAATACTTAGATCTTGTTTATGGCATCTTAGTTCTAAGATTTCTCGGCCCAGGATTGAAAGTCTAGTCTCGTAGGGTCTTCTGTTTCGAGTGGAGAAGGGCTCTTCTGGTGAAGGATCTTTGGACATTTTCAAGGGTGTTAATGTCTGAGATGCGATATGGGTTCCAGACAGATGAGCTGTATTCGAGGATGGGTCTGGCAAAAGTTTTATAAGCTCTGGTAAGTAGTGTGAGATTGCCAGAGCAGAAGCTATGTAGGATTAGGTTTACAACTCTTGAAGACATGCTTCAGACTTATGACCATTTCAGCATGGTTCTCGTGATCGAAATTCAAATGTTTGGCAACTGATTCATATTTACAACAATTATGTGATCTCCTTTGGAGTCGACGGGGAAGCCCAATTCACTTAATGATCGGGTTACTAACGCTGCAGTGATTCACTTAACAACAGTGGGCAGAAAAGTTGTAAAATTAGGCACATAATATCTCACTGAGCAAAGTATATTTTGGGTTCAATTGTGGTTATACACTGAAGATATTATTATTATTATTATTATTATTATTATTATTATTATTATTATTATTACTGTTGCTGTTGTTGCTGCTGCTGCTATTATTATTATTACTACTACTACTACTACTATTATTATTATTATTATTATTATTATTTTGCCACAGTTGTTATGAGAGTCACTGCCCTTAATCAACATAGAAATCTAGAAGATTGATGACAGAAAAAGACCTCACGGTCCATCTAGTCTGCCCTTATACTATTTCTTGTATTTTATCTTAGGGTGGATCTATGTTTATCCCAGGCGTGTTTAAATTCAGTTACCGTGGATTTACCAACCACATCTGCTGGAAGTTTGCTCCAAGCATCTACTACTCTTTCAGTAAAATAATATTTTCTCACGTTGCTTCTGATCTTTCTTCCAACTAACCTCAGATTGTGGCCCCTTGTTCTTGGGTTCACTTTCCTAATAAAAACACTTCCCTCCAGGACCTTATTTAACCCTTTAACATTATTTAAATGTTTCAATCATGTCCCCCCTTTCCCTTCCGTCCTCCAGACTAGACAGATGGAGTTCATGGAGTCTTTCCTGATACGTTTGATGCTTAAGACCTTCCACCGTTTTTGTAGCCCCTGGACACAGTATTCCAAATGGGGTCTCACCAGGGCTCTAATGACCAACATGTGGTCATTAAGTGAATCTAACTGTCCCCATTTGACTTTACTGGTCAGAAGCCAGCTGGGAAGATCACAAATGGCGATCATATGATTCCCAGGACATCACTGCCATTTAAAATCCATCCATCATGCCAAGGCCCCCCAGTTTGGATCAAGGGACCATGGGTCATAAGTATGAGGACCCTTGTTCAGTTGTTTTTTTCTTTTTCCAGGCTGTTATCAATTCATATGCCATCAAACGAACGATTGTTAAATTAAGGACTATCCGTTTTCCACTTCTGGTGTTCCTCTATCCATCTATCCCACCCCAAATATTTCAATTTTCTTTCTGTAGCCTTCCATCCAGAAACATCTTCTGTTTGATTGCAGGTTCTTGTTTCGTTCTCTGGTCAACCTGGAATCTTGGTTTGTAGAAGGCATCATGGCAACCGTGACACCCGCAAAAGCCAGAAGGAGCGGGCGGGGAAAATCGGGTCAAAGGTAAGAGCCAAGGTTCTAGTTCTCATTGAGGATGAAAACCTGCGTCTCGGCGATGGCGTTTAAGACTGCGTTGGGAAGATAGTGCAGTTATCTAACTGCTCCTCCCTCTCTTCACGTGTAAAATACAGGAAGTCCCCAATTTTACAGCAAGATACTGTTGTTAGATATAGTCTCTCTCTCTCTCTCTCTCTCTCTCTCTCTCTCTCTCTCTATATATATATATATATATATATATATATATATATATATAATTATAATTATAATCATAATTAGTAGAGGGAGGTATGGAAGAGGAGAGAAGGAGTACGAAGATAGAAGGAAGAGACAAAGACAGAGATAGAGGAGATTTCGGAGATGAAGGAAAACAGATTGATGTGCAGTACAAAATAGGTGCCAAATAGAATATTGATATATGATTGATTGGATGAAATGTATAATTATGTATGTTATTGACATTTTATAAGGTATGTGTATTGATATATGTGAAATGGTGTAGAATGTTATATATACAGTATATATACTGCTAAAAAAAATAAAGGGAACACTCAAATAACACATCCTGTTCTCACTGGAACCTTTGTTCTGTACAAAGGGAAATTGTCAATCAGTTTTGCTTCCTAAGTGGACAGTTTGATTTACTTGGAGTTATATTCTGTTGTTTAAGTGTTCCCTTTATTTTTATTTTTTTAGCAGTATATGTATATAGTATATAAACACACACACACACACAAACACACCTAACCCCAAAAAACTTTACCCTTAGACTATCCACTGTTGACCTCTCCCGATTCCTAAGAGGTTAGTAAGGGGTGTGCCTAAATGCACCAGCCTGCCTACCGTCCCCTATCCTAAAGTTTTCCAATATCATGTATAGAAACATTGTTATATCTTTGTATACCACCAATACATACTTGACAAAATAAATACAATAAAAATATGTGAGGTCCAAAGACGGGCTAGAAAAATAGTGGAAGGCCTTAAGCGTAAAACCTATCAGGAAAGACTTAATGGACTCAATCTGTAGAGTCTGGAGGGCAGAAGGGAAAGGGGGGAGATGATCGGAACATTTAAAAATGTTAAAGGGTTAAATAAGGTTCAAGAGGGAAGTGTTTTTAATAGGAAAGTGAACACAAGAACAAGGGGCCACAATCTGAGGTGAGCTTGGGAGAAAGATCAGAAAATACTATTTGACTGAAAGAATTGTAGAGGCTTAGAACAAACTTCCAGCAGACTTCCATGCCCATTTTCTTACATTTCTTTCATTACATCTATATAATTATATACATTTTACATTTTTATTTTATTGAAAGAGTAGTAGATGCTTGGAACAAACTTCCAGCAGACGTGGTTGGTCGATCCACAGTCACTGAATTTAAACATGCCCTGGGATAAACATAGATCCATCCTAAAATAAAATACAGGAAATAGTACAAGGGCAGACTAGATGGACTATGAGGTCTTTTTCTGCTGTCAATCTTCTATATTTTCTATGTTTCTATAAATAAAATTTACACGTATGTCTTTGGTTTGGCAGAAACAGATCCCAAGCGGATTCAAAGATCCTGAATGGGTCTGGGAAGAAACCCACCACCAGTCCCGAGGAGACGCCGCTGAAGGGGGAACCTGGCGAAGACCTAAAAGATTGTCTAGGACAGGTGGAAGAGAAGTTGGACACCTTGGCCTTGGATCAAGAGGCGGACGAAGGAGTCAACGTGGCTCAGAGCGGACTGTGGCTTTACCGCGAGATGCACAACCGGCTTTTCGAACACCAGAAGGACGGCGTGGCCTTCTTGTACAGCCTCTACCGTGACGGGCGCAAGGGGGGCATTTTAGCCGACGACATGGGCTTGGGCAAAACCATCCAGATCATCGCTTTTCTCTCGGGGATGTTCGACGCCCAACTGGTCCACTCCGTCTTGTTGGTGATGCCGGTCACCCTTGTAAACAACTGGAAGCAGGAGTTTGCCAAGTGGGCGCCGGGAATTCGCGTGAAGGTTTTCCATGGGACGAGCAAGAAAGAACGCGGCCAAAATTTGCACCAGATCCAAACCGCGAAAGGCGTCCTTTTGACCTCCTATCAGATGATCCTAGCCAACTGGGAACAGTTGTCCAGCTGTGACCAGCGCGACTTCATCTGGGACTACCTGATTTTAGACGAAGCTCATAAAATCAAGAGCCCGTCGGCGAAAACCACGAAAGCTCTCTACACCATCCCGGCTCAGAACCGCCTCCTTCTCACAGGGACCCCTGTGCAGAACAATCTTCAAGAATTGTGGTCTCTGTTTAACTTTGCCTGTCAGGGCAGCCTCCTTGGCACGGCCAAAACGTTCAAGATGGAGTATGAGAACCCGATCACCAGGGCGAGGGAGAAGGACGCCACTTTGGGGGAGAAAGCCCTGGGGCTGAAGATTGCGGAGAACTTGATGTCCCTCATCCAGCCTAATTTCTTGAGGAGGAGTAAAGATGAGATCCAGAAGCTGAGATCGGACCAATTGACGGGCTCACCCAATCCTAAAGCACTAGAAATCCCTTCGCTTCCCAGAAAAAATGATTTAATCATCTGGGTCTACTTATCGCCTATCCAGGAAGACATTTACAGGAACTTCCTTTCCTTGGATCGCATCAAGGAACTTTTGATGACTACCCGTTCTCCGTTGGCGGAGCTGACCATCCTGAAGAAACTCTGTGATCATCCCCGGCTGTTGTCTTCTCAAGCTTGTCTCCAGCTTGGTTTGGAAACCTCAAGCCAAGGTTCTCAAGAAGGTTTTGAACCTTCTTCTCCATCTTCTAACGGAGAAGACGACTCTGTGGGACTGATGCAGGAGATCCAAAACATCCCCGAGAAGGTTCTGATCCAAGAATCCGGGAAGCTGACGTTCCTCATCGCCTTGTTGGAGAAACATCGGGAAGAAGGCCACAAAACGTTGGTGTTCTCCTTGTCGCGGAAAATGTTGGACATCATAGAATCCATCTTGGTTCAACGGCGGGTGAAGCTCGTGCGCATCGATGGCACCGTGACATGTTTGTTGGAGCGCGAGAAGAGGGTGAGGGACTTCCAAAAGGACAGGAGCTACTCAGTCTTTCTCCTGACCACTCAGGTTGGGGGCGTGGGCCTCACTTTAACGGCCGCCACCCGCGTGGTGATCTTTGATCCGAGTTGGAATCCGGCTACGGACATGCAAGCCGTCGACCGCGTTTATCGGATCGGGCAAAAGGAGAACGTTGTGATCTACCGGCTGATCACCTGTGGGACGGTCGAGGAGAAAATCTACCGGCGTCAGGTCTTCAAGGACTCGCTCATCAGACAAAGCACGGGAGACAAGAAGAACCCGTATCGCTATTTTACCAAGCAGGAATTGAGAGAACTCTTCGTTTTGACCGACACGAGACAATCGTTGACTCAACGTCAACTGCAGTCATTGCATGGAACCCAAAGGAAGTCAGACGCCACCTTGGATGAACACATCGCCTACCTTTACTCCTTGGAGATGTTTGGCATCTCGGATCATGACCTGATGTATACCTCTGAAACGAGTCACGAAGAAGCTGATGACGAGGAGGCCGAACAATACATTCAGGGCCGTGTCCACAAGGCTCAGGAGCTGGTCCAGTTAGAATCCCAGCTCATGGACTCTCAGAAAAAGTCCAAGCACTAAGCACTTCCTGTGATTCTTTGCCAAAATGAAACTGGAGTTCAAGCCAGGCTTTGGTGGATCTTCAAGAAAACGAATCTGGAATGAAAGCCATTCCCATTTTTCTTCTTGCAAACTTGATTGTCCAACTGAACCTAAAACACTTCCCATCATCACCTTCAGGAACCAACCTCTTTCTCCATCAATTGGCGTCCTTCTCTGATGCCAATCTTGGGGTGGTCAGTTTCTAGAAAAAAGTAACTGAAGATGTATCGACCATTCAATGTTTTTATGTGCCAACCTTGGGTTGGTCAGTTTCTTGAAAAAAGTAACTGAAGATGTATTGTCCACTCAACAATTGATGTTTTTCTGTGCCAACCTTGGGTTGGTCAGTTTCTTGAAAAAAGTAATTGAAAATGTATTGTTCATTCATCCATTGACTTTCTTTTCTACAAACCCTAGGTTGGTCAGCTTCCAGAAACAAAGAACTGAAGATGAAGTCCGTTCCATCATGACTTGGAACCTGCTGTAGTTTTGTGCTGATGTTATGGAGGCCCATCATGGTGGCATGAGCTCAACATGAGTGAAGGCTGCAGATCTTGTTGACTCAAAGCTACAAACTTGCTTGAACACCAAACAAACTTCAAGCAAGAGGCTGAAACTGGCTAAAAAGGCTCATATTCCCTTCTGCCCTCTACTCAAAGTATATAAAGCCTTGCAAGAGCTGTTTTCCTTCTGAGTAAAGGAGATTGTAAAATTTCAAAACCACCTTGAGGAAGAAGATTAGATAGATAGAAAGCAAACCGGATGTGTTTTGTTAAAAATTAAAATATGTTGTATCAAATTTACATGTTTTCCTATGCTAATAAAATGTATTTTCCTATTTAAAATGTCAATCTTTGCTTTACTACCCCTAGTAAGTGCTGGGAGTTGTAATTTTGCCTACCAGGTTGGAGAATGGTGAACTGGGAAGGTTTGCCTATTTGCCGATGACTCTAAAGTGTGCAATAGGGTTGATATTCCTGGAGGGGTCTGTAATATGGTAAATGATTTAGCTTTACTAGATAAATGGTCAAAACAATGGAAACTGCAGTTTAATGTTTCCAAATGTAAAATAATGCACTTGGGGAAAAGGAATCCTCAATCTGAGTACAGTATTGCATTGGCAGTTCTGTGTTAGCAAAAACTTCAGAAAAGAAGGATTTAGGGGTAGTAATTTCTGACAGTCTCAAAATGGGTGAGCAGTGTGGTCGTCAGTAGGAAAAGCAAGTAGGATGCTTGGCTGCATAGCTAGAGGTATAACAAGCAGGAAGAGGGAGATTGTGATCCCCTTATATAGAGCACTGGTGAGACCACATTTGGAATACTGTGTTCAGTTCTGGAGGCCTCACCTACAAAAAGATATTGACAAAATTGAACGGGTCCAAAGATGGGGTACAAGAATGGTGGAAGGTCTTAAGCATAAAATGTATCAGGAAAGACTTAATGAACTCAATCTGTCTAGTCTGGAGGATAGAAGGGAAAGCGGAGACATGATCGAAACATTTAAATATGTTAAAGGGTTAAATAAGGTTCAGGAGGGAAGTGTTTTTAATAGGAAAGTGAACACAAGAACAAGGGGGCACAATCTGAAGTTAGTTGGGGGAAAGATCAAAAGCAACGTGAGAAAATATTATTTCACTGAAAGAGTAGTAGATCCTTGGAACAAACTTCCAGCAGACGTGGTTGGTCAATCCACAGTAACTGAATTTAAACATGCCTGGGATAAACATATATCCATTGTAAGATAAAATACAGGAAATAGTATAAGGGCAGACTAGATGGACCATGAGGTCTTTTTCTGCCGTCAGTCTTCTATGTTTCTATGTTTCTATGCCTAAGGCCTGCTTGACTTTAGATCTGTTCTAGATCAGTGTTCCCTCTAATTTTTTTTTGGGGGGGGGGCGGAAAAGTATAGTGTCTGAGCGGCAGTCCCTTCGGGACTGGGCGGCACAGAAATATTAAATAAACAAACAAACAAACAAACAAACAAACAAAAACCCCACCCTGTTTTGCCTCAGAGAATTTCAAAATAAAATACTGTACTGTGTGTCTATAACAGTGAGCTCATAATAGGGCAACTCTATCAATATCAAAATCCCACTTAAATAGTGGAGCTAGTTTCAAACTAGATTTTGATTTTCTTTCTCTCTTCCTTACTCCCATTCTTTGTCTTTCTCTCTTCCTTCCTCTCTTTTTTCTATCTGTTTCTCTCTCTTCCTCTCTCTCTCCTTCCCTCTCACTCTTTCCCTCTTGGCTTCTGGGCAGGTTTGGAAAACTCTGAGTTGATGATGATTTTTAAGTGAGCGATTGCTCACTGCTCAGCTAGATTCCTTCCAATGGTTTTAAATGTGGGTCAAAAATGAATCTTTTTGAGACTCGCTTAGTAAAACCTCCAGGGAGAGATGCAGCCTATCTGAGGACCATGTTTGGAAT
This sequence comes from Erythrolamprus reginae, assembly GCF_031021105.1. Lineage (NCBI taxonomy): Eukaryota > Metazoa > Chordata > Lepidosauria > Squamata > Dipsadidae > Erythrolamprus > Erythrolamprus reginae. The sequence continues at coordinate 95,953,403 of NC_091955.1, forward strand.
GAAACAGAGAATGTGAGCTTCTTCTTTGCTTTGCCCATGTTTATATGAGTATATTTACTTATGTATGTTTCACTTCTATAGGTTTACCTGACTAAAGATCCCTTTCACCGAGCAATATTTGAGCAATGTTTGCGGTTCTTTGCAAAAAAACCCAAAACAGCCAAAACATTCAGTATACAGGTGATCCACGATTTATGACCACAATGGCCTTTTTATTTTCACTCCTCACACCTATACCAGAAATTTTGCCTTCACCTTTACCACTTGTGAGAGAAAATAATAGTTTGTTCTGGGTGAAAGAGCAAACAAATACAGTGGCACCTCTACCTAAGAAGGCCTCTACTTACTAACTTTTCTAGACAAGAACCGGGTGTTCAAGATATTTTTGCCTCTTCTCAAGAACCATTTTCCACTTACAAACCCGAGCCCCTGAAACTGTAACCGGAAAAAGCAGGGAGAAGCCTCTGTGGGGCCTCTCTAGGAATCTCCTGGGAGGAAACAGGGCCAGAAAAGGCAGGGAGAAGGCTTTGTGGGGCCTCTCTAGGAATCTCCTGGGAGGAAACAGGGGCCGGAAAAGGTGGTGAGAAGCCTCCATGGGGCCTCTCTAGGAATCTTCTGGGAGGAAACAGTCCTGGAAAAGGCAGGGAGAAGCCTCTGTGGGGCCTCTCTAGGAATCTCCTGGGAGGAAACAGGGGCCGGAAAAGGTGGGGAGAAGCCTCCATGGGGCCTCTCTAGGAATCTTCTGGGAGGAAACAGTCCTGGAAAAGGCAGGGAGAAGCCTCTGTGGGGCCTCTCTAGGAATCTCCTGGGAGGAAACAGGGGCCGGAAAAGGTGGTGAGAAGCCTCCATGGGGCCTCTCTAGGAATCTTCTGGGAGGAAACAGTCCTGGAAAAGGCAGGGAGAAGCCTCTGTGGGGCCTCTCTAGGAATCTCCTGGGAGGAAACAGGGGCCGGAAAAGGTGGGGAGAAGCCTCCATGGGGCCTCTCTAGGAATCTTCTGGGAGGAAACAGTCCTGAAAAAGGCAGGGAGAAGCCTCTGTGGGGCCTCTCTAGGAATCTCCTGGGAGGAAACAGGGGCCGGAAAAGGTGGTGAGAAGCCTCCATGGGGCCTCTCTAGGAATCTTCTGGGAGGAAACAGTCCTGGAAAAGGCAGGGAGAAGCCTCTGTGGGGCCTCTCTAGGAATCTCGTGGGAGGAAACAGGGGCCGGAAAAGGTGCTGAGAAGCCTCTGTGGGGCCTCTCTAGGAATCTCCTGGGAGGAAACAGGGCCTCCACCCTCCCTGTGGTGTAAAAACATGTAAAAACACATTAAAACATAAAAGAAAAATATACATATCCGGGACAGTTTACATCCCAATTTTCGTCAGAAGCACATATGGAGTTGCATATGTTTTTACATCGATCGGGAATCTTTTTTTTGTCATTTTTCACTGTAAATACCCTACATTTTATGAAAGAAAAAAAAGAAATTTAGGAAAGGAAAAACGGAAAGAGAAAAGGGAAAAAGAAAACTTCAAAAATGAAAACGTCTAGTTTCAAATTAGAGGAAAAAGATAAACATGTCAATTATTAATCTTTTAAACCTCACGTGCCATTTCTCTTTTAACGTGGTTATTTCCTGTGTTTGGTTAGATGTCGGGTCTGTTTTTAATCCTGGCTTTGCCAAGCTTGGGAAGAGCCCGGTGGGTCGATCGGGGCCACCACCACGCCTTGACTTCCTACTTGGCCTTTACTCTCATTTGAAAATGCCTTTATTATGATGATAATTATTATTATTTCTGGCCCCCACGCCTGCCTTTGGCAATATTTTCATCCCTTTAATTAGAATTTCCTGGCGTGCTCTCGGACCATTGTTCTCCGCTCCGGGCCAAGAAAAGCAAAATAGAAGCCCGGTCTTATCGCAGCGTCCAGCCGGGCTGGAGACCCTCCTCATGCCAAGTGGGGTAGGTGTGCAACGGCAGGGGGAATTGAGGCAGGGGTCTCACGGTGCCTCTCAAATAGGCTGGCAAAGGACCCGCCCATCCTGAGTTGTTTTAAAGGATGCTCTGATTATCCTGGGGCACCTTGGAGATTTTAAGACCCGTTGGGAAAGTTTTGCACATGCGAAGGTAACTCACCAACTAGCCACAATTAACCACTATACTTATTATTATTATTATTATTATTATTATTATTATTATTTATTAGATTTGTATGCCGCCCCTCTCCGTAGACTCGGGGCGGCTCACAGCAATGCTAAAAACAATATATAATGACAAATATAATAGTTAAACTCTAAAATAACAATAATACATTTAAAAAGTCTAAAAAACAAGAAACCCCAATATATAAAAAACATACATACAGTCATATCATACACAGAAAACTACATAGGCAGGGGGAGATGTTTCAGTTCCCCCACGCTTGACGACAGAGGTGGGTTTTAAGGAGCTTACGAAAGGCAAGGAGGGTGGGGGCAGTTCTAATCTCTGGAGGGAGCTAATTCCAGAGGGTCAGAGCCGCCACAGAGAAGGCTCTTCCTCTGGGTCCCGCCAACCGACATTGTTTAGTTGACGGGACCCGGAGGAGACCAACTCTATGGGACCTATCCGGTAGCTGGGATTCGTGCGGCAGAAGGCGGTCCCTGAGATAATCTGGTCCAGTGCCATGAAGGGCTTTATAGGTGATGACCAACACTTTGAATTGTGACCGGAAACTGATTGGCAACCAATGCAGACTGCGGAGTGTTGGAGTAACATGGGCATATTTGGGAAAGCTCATGATTGCTCTCGCAGCTGCATTCTGCACGATCTGAAGTTTCCGAACACTCTTCAAAGGTAGCCCCATGTAGAGAGCGTTACAGTAGTCGAACCTCGAGGTGATGAGGGCATGAGTGACTGTGAGCAGTGACTCCCGGTCCAAATAGGGCCGCAACTGGTGCACCAGGCGAACCTGGGCAAACGCCCCCCTCACCACAGCTGAAAGATGAAAACACTGCAGCAGGCTTTCTTGTAAAAAAATATATTTTACTTTTCTTTTTATCAAACTGCTTCTCTAAATAAACGACGACTTTTAAATTTAACCACTATAATAAACTACTCACAATACTATCATATAACTCTTATTTTATTTATTACTTTATTTTATTTATTTGTTTTGTCCAATACACAATAATACACAATGAGGGTTAGAGAGGATATAATCATGTAGAATGTATTAAAGGCGGAAGAGAGGAGAAAATAAAGGAGTGAAATATAACTATGAGAGAATAGCAGAAAAAGATATAGGGATGGAAGAGAAGATATAGGAGATATAGGAGAGACAATAGGACAGGGGACGGAAGGCACTCTGTTGCACTTATGTACGCCCCTTACTGACCTCTTAGGAACTTGGTGAGGTCAACCGTGGATAGTCTAAGGGTAAAGTGTTGGGGGTTAGGGGATGATACTATGGAGTCCGGTAGTGAATTCCACACTTCGACAACTCGATTGCTAAAGTCGTATTTTTTACAGTCAAGTTTGGAGCGGTTAATATTAAGCTTGAATCTGTTGTGGGCTCTTGTGTTGTTGTGGTTGAAGCTGAAGTAGTCTTTGACAGGCAGGACGTTGCAGCGTATGATCTTGTGGGCAATACTTAGATCATGTTTAAGGCGTCTTAGTTCTAAGCTTTCTAGAGCCAGGATTGTAAGTCTAGTTTCGTAGGGAATTCTGTTTCGAGTGGAGGAGTGAAGGGCTCTTCTGGTGAAATATCTTTGGACATTTTCGAGGGTGTTAATGTCAGAAATGTGGTATGGGTTCCAAACAGATGAGCTATATTCGAGGATGGGTCTGGAGAAAGTTTTATAGAGATACTTCACCAGAAGAGCACTGCATTCCTCTACCCGAAGCAGAATTCCCTACGAAACTAGACTTACAATCCTGGGTCTTGAAAGTTTAGAACTACGACGCCTTAAACATGATCTAAGTATTGCCCACAAGATCATATGCTGCAATGTGCTGCTTGTTGGTGACTACTTCAGCTTCAACCACAACAACACAAGAGCACACAACAGATTCAAGCTTAATATTAACCGCTGCAAACTTGACTGTAAAAAATACGACTTCAGTAATCGGGTTGTCAAAGTGTGGAACTCCTTACCGGACTCTGTAGTATCATCCCCTAACCCCCAACACCTTACTGTTAGACTGTCCACGGTTGACCTCTCCAGATTCCTAAGAGGTCAGTAAGGGGCGTACATAAGCACACTAGAGTGCCTTCTGTCCCCTGTCCTATAGTTTCTCGTATATCTCCTATATGTTCTCTACTATATCCTCTATAACCTTCGTTGTGTATTATTGTGTATTGGACAAAATGAATGAATGAATTATTTAATGAATGAATGAATGAATTAATTAATTAATTAATTAATTAGTGAATTAATTAATTAATTAATTCTGGGATTTGAAGTGCCTTCCCCCCCCAACTTCAAAAGTGCTGACATGGAGAAACACGGAGTGAAATTATCTCCCTTTCTCCTGGCTTCCTTTTAGAGGCCGGATGTCCAAAGCAAACAAGCCCTTAATTTAAAAAAAAAAACAACTCAAAAATTAACTTCACGGGCCACGCTTGGGTTCCTGTGCCCAGTCGCTCCGGATTACTTCCTTGAGATTGTCTTTTGGGTCGCATAAAATCAGTTTGCAAAATAAATCTCTCCGTTTAAGGCTGGAAATGGAATTGACTGGGTTTTTTTTAAATTAAAAATGCCTGGGAGGTTTTAATGCCTCATGTTAAAACATTTTTTTTCCATCTCAGCCGTTGTTTCTTGCTGCTAGTTTAGGAGAAGCAAAGCTAAAAACTGCAAGTTTTTTAATAATAATAATAATAATAATAATAATAATAATAATAACGACGACGACAACAACTAACTAACTAACTAACTAACTAACTAAATCACTAACTAAATAAATAACTAAATAAATAACTAAATAGCTAACTAAATAAGTAACCAACTAACCAAATCACTAAATAACTAAATGACTAAATAACTAACTAACTAAATAACCAAATAACCAAATAGCTAAATAATCAAATAACTAACTAAATCACTAAATCACTAACTACCTAAATAACTAACTTGATACTGAGATAGGCAGCCTGGAGGGAAGGGAAGGAAAGGAATGGGGAGGGGAGGGAGAGAGGAGAGAGGAAAGAGGAAAGAAGGGATGGAGGGAGGAAAGGAAGGAAGATGAGTGAGATGGAGTGGAGGAAGGAAAGGAGGAGGGAGGAACATCTAGCTATCTACCCATCCATCCATCCATCTATCTATCTGACTTCTATGCTGCCAAACATGAGAGATAAGGGGGAATGAGTGAATGCTGAAGGAAGGGAGGGAGGGAGGAAGAAAGGAGGGAAGGGAGGAGAAGGTGAGGGAGGAAAGAGAAAGAGGGAGGGAGGGAAGAAGGGAAGGAAGGAAGGAAAGAAGGAGGGGAGGAGAAGAGGGAGGGAAGAGAAAGAGGGAAGGAAAGAAGAGGGGAAGAGGGGAAAGAAGGAAGGGAGGGAGGGAGGAGAAGGGGAGAGAGGAAAGAGAAAGAGGGAGGGAGGGAAGAGGGGAAGAGAGGAAGGAAGGAAGGAAGGAGAAGGGGAGGGAAGAGGGAGGGAGAGAAGAGGAGGAGGAAGAAAAGATAAAATGGAGTAGTGGGAAGAGAGGAAGGAAGGGAGGATCAAAACCAGCAGAAGATCCTCAGTCAAGGACAGCCAATGCCCTTCCTGGGAGACCCCCGGCCTTTCCCTTCCCTTCCTTTACGGGCAATAAACGGCACCTGCGGACTGAATCACAAAGGGGGAAGCTTCCGGGCACACCTGGCCCAACCTTGGTGACTCAAGAGCCTATCACAGCCCCACCTGTTTGTCCAACGGGGCTGAGCCCCCAGGCCGGCTCTTTTGTACTAAGGCCGCTGTGGGTGGCCTCGGGCCATTTAGCAAACAGCACCGGCCTGGCCAGTAATGGGCTGCTGCCCCCCCTCCACAGGGTGGGGGGGACACACTGGGAGTAGTAAGTTTATGCCCTATGTATTGAATACTTAATATATTTTTTTATTGTCCTTCCTTCTCTAGTATCTTATTATGATCCTTAATTATTTTTAAAACAGCAAATAATTAAATAGTATGTTTTTCATCGTTTTAATCATGATCTAGAATTGAACTTTGATAGCAATGAAAGGAAATTGAGCTACTTGCCTAATCCGTTATCCTACTGAACCTTGTGGGTTCAGGCCAAAAACCTTAAAATGTCACTACACTCCTCAACAAATCATGCTGTCCGTCATTTGTCCTTTTTGTGGCTCTTCAAATAATGGGACTTGATTGACTGAAAAAGAGTCCAAGCACTTACAGTGGAACCTCGACATATGAGCAGCTCTACTTACGAGCTACTCGAGATAAGAGCTGGGAGGGGAGCGACATTTTTGTTCGCCTCCCGAGCTCACATTCGGGATACGAGCGCCAAGGAGCTGTCTCGGCTTCAGGAGACAGCTCCTTGGCGCTCGTATCCCGCGTGTTTTAAAAGGTTGCAGCCGGCCTGGGGTGCTGGGGGGGGGGTGCTGGCAAGCCCCCCAGGCCGGCTCTGACGTTTTAAAACACGCGCGCCACTTCGCAGCTGTCTTCTGAAGCCGGAACGCTAACTTCCGCGTTCGGTTTCAGAAGACAGCTGCAAAGCGGCGCGCGTGTTTTAAAACGTGGCAGCCAGCCTGGGGGGCTCTGACGTTTTAAAACACGCGCGCCGCTTCGCAGCTGTCTCTGAACGCTAACTTCCGCGTTCGGCGGCAGCGGTTTTTTTTGTTGTTGCACGGATTAATTGACTTTACATTGTTTCCTATGGGAAACAATGTTTCGTCATACGAGCGTTCTGACTTACGAGCCTCCTTCCGGAACCAATTAGTCTCGTAAGTCGGGGTTCTACTGTATTTGAAAACTTATCTTGGCCGGTAAGCCACTCCCACCCAGTCACATGACACTTAAGCCACCCCCTGGTCACATGATTGTCAAGCCACTCCCACCTGGTCACATGGCCAGCAAGCCACTCCTACCCGGTTACATGGCCATCAAGCCAAACCCCCAAAATAAGCCACACCCACAGCGTGGCAGTAAAGTTTTTAGCAGGGAGCCATTTTGGAAGGCATTGGCAGTGACTTCCCAGGGAATTCTGGGAAATTTGTCTGCAAGGCGCTTCCCTTGGACCTCAGAAAATGGTTGCAAGAGGAATTTCCTGTCCCCAATCGTGGGTTTAGGGGCCTGTCAGAGACACAGGAGGCAGGGAGTGGTATTTCTCAGCCTTGGCAGCTTTCAGACAGATGGACTTTAACTCCCAGCATTCCCCAGCATGGGACTCTTAAACTATTCCAGCTAGGGAATGCTGGGAGTTGAAGTCCACATTCTTAAAGCACTTTGGATGGGAAATTCTGGAATGGAAGTTTGCCTCTGTTAAAGAATTCTGGGAGTTGAAGTCCACACATCTTAAATCACGCTGCCTGAGGAATTCTGGGAGTTGAAGTCCACCCATCTTAAATCACGCTGCCTGGGGAATTCTGGGAGTTGAAGTCCACCCATCTTAAATCACGCTGCCTGAGGAATTCTGGGAGTTGAAGTCCACCCATCTTAAATCACGCTGCCTGAGGAATTCTGGGAGTTGAAGTCCACCCATCTTAAATCACGCTGCCTGGGGAATTCTGGGAGTTGAAGTCCACCCATCTTAAATCACGCTGCCTGAGGAATTCTGGGAGTTGAAGTCCACCCATCTTAAAACACGCTGCCTGAGGAATTCTGGGAGTTGAAGTCCACCCATCTTAAATCACGCTGCCTGAGGAATTCTGGGAGTTGAAGTCCACCCATCTTAAATCACGCTGCCTGAGGAATTCTGGGAGTTGAAGTCCACCCATCTTAAATCACGCTGCCTGAGGAATTCTGGGAGTTGAAGTCCACCCATCTTAAATCACGCTGCCTGGGGAATTCTGGGAGTTGAAGTCCACCCATCTTAAATCACGCTGCCTGGGGAATTCTGGGAGTTGAAGTCCACCCATCTTAAATCACGCTGCCTGAGGAATTCTGGGAGTTGAAGTCCACCCATCTTAAATCACGCTGCCTGAGGAATTCTGGGAGTTGAAGTCCACCCATCTTAAATCACGCTGCCTGGGGAATTCTGGGAGTTGAAGTCCACCCATCTTAAATCACGCTGCCTGGGGAATTCTGGGAGTTGAAGTCCACCCATCTTAAATCACGCTGCCTGGGGAATTCTGGGAGTTGAAGTCCACCCATCTTAAATCACGCTGCCTGAGGAATTCTGGGAGTTGAAGTCCACCCATCTTAAATCACGCTGCCTGAGGAATTCTGGAGTTGAAGTCCACCCATCTTAAATCACGCTGCCTGGGGAATTCTGGGAGTTGAAGTCCACCCATCTTAAATCACGCTGCCTGGGGAATTCTGGGAGTTGAAGTCCACCCATCTTAATCACGCTGCCTGGGAATTCTGGAGTTGAAGTCCACCCATCTTAAATCACGCTGCCTGGGGAATTCTGGGAGTTGAAGTCCACCCATCTTAAATCACGCTGCCTGGGGAATTCTGGAGTTGAAGTCCACCCATCTTAAATCACGCTGCCTGAGGAATTCTGGGAGTTGAAGTCCACCCATCTTAAATCACGCTGCCTGAGGAATTCTGGGAGTTGAAGTCCCACCCATCTTAAATCACGCTGCCTGGGGAATTCTGGGAGTTGAAGTCCACCCATCTTAAATCACGCTGCCTGAGGAATTCTGGGAGTTGAAGTCCACCCATCTTAAAGCATTTCGGCTGGGGAATTCTGGAAGTTGAAGTCCACAAGTCTTAAAGTCGCCAAGGTTGGAGACCCCTGTGCGAAACCACGAATGAAAGCAAACTGAACTTTAAAGTTCAGCTAAACTTTAGAACTGATTTAAAAAAAAAATTAAAAAAAAATCAAAAGGCAGCTGCTTGCCCTTTAAACGTCAAGTAACACACAAAAATCCTGGGAAGCCATGAGGTCATCGCACAAAAGCTGCGATTTGTGAGGGCAGCTCATCGCAACTTCTCCCCCCCCACACAAAGAGGTAAAAAAAATGACACAATTCTTGACAAAATGAAGCAACCACCGCTCAGACCATTCCTCCTTCTCCAACCACAGCTTTGTTTATCCTTTGGGAATTCCGGTTTCTCCTCAAGCTTCTAGAGTTGTCAACCTGATCCTACGCAGCTTCTGCTCAGGCAATCTCACACTACTCACAAGAGCCTACAAAACTTTTGCCAGACCCATCCTTGAATACAGCTCATCTGTCTGGAACCCATACCACATCTCAGACATCAACACCCTTGAAAATGTCCAAAGATATTTCACCAGAAGAGCCCTTCACTCCTCCACTCGAAATAGAATATCCTACAAAAATAGACTAACAATCCTGGCCTAGAAAGCCTAGAACTACGGTGCCTAAAACACAATTTGAGTATTGCCCACAAGAGCATTAGCTGCAACGTCCTACCGGTCAATGACTACTTCAGCTTCAACCGCAACAACACAAGAGCACGCAACGGATTCAAACTTAATACGAACCGCTCCAAACTTGACTGTAAAAAATATGATTTCAACAATCGAGTTATTGAAGCGTGGAACTCATTACTGGACTCTATTGTGTCAACCCCTAAACCCCAACATTTCTCCCTTAGATTCTCCACGATTGACCTCTCCAGGTTCCTAAGAGGCCAGTAAGGGGCGTACATAAGTGCACTGGTGTGCCTTTCGTCCCCTGTCCAATTGTCTTTCCTTTCTTTCACTTATCATATATATTTTCTTTCTGTCATATATCCTCTCCTCTAAGTCCACTTTTACCCATATATATTACCACTTGTCTATTTTTCTTCCTATGTATTTGTGTATTGGACAAATGAATAAAATCAAATAAAATAAAAAAGTGGAAACTCGGTTTCTGTGCATGCACAGAAGGGGGGAAAATTATTGTTTTTCTTAAAAAAAGAACATTCAGAAAGAACATTCTTTGTGGTGCTTTTTTGATGACTTTTTGATGTTACTTATAATAATAATAACAACAGAGTTGGAAGGGACCTTGGAGGTCCTCTAGTCTAGTCCAGTGTTTCCCAACCTTGGCAACTTGGAGATATTTGGACTTCAACTCCCAGAATTCCCCAGACAGCATTTTCTGGGTGGGGGATTCTGGGAGTTGAAGTCCAAATATCTCCAAGTCGCCAAGGTTGGGAAACACTGCTCTAGTCCAACCCTCTGCTTGGGCAGGAAGCCCTACACTACTTCAGACAAATGGTTATCCAACATCTGCTTAATAACTTCCAGTGTTGGAGCATTCACCACTTCTGGAGGCAAGCTGTTCCACTGGTTAATTGTTCTAATTAATGTGTTGCTCTTCTCTGCACTCTTTCTAGAGTCTCAACATCCTTTTTGCATTGCAGTCTGCATTGGTTGCCGATCAGTTTCCGTTCACAATTCAAAGTGTTGGTTATGATCTATAAAGCCCGTCATGGCATCGGACCAGAATATTTCTGGGTCCGCCTTCTGCTGCACAAATCCCAGCGACCAGTTAGGTCCCACAGAGTCAGCCTTCTCCGGGTCCCGTCAACTAAACAATGTCGTTTGGCAGGACTGTCGTTTGGCAGGACCCAGGGAAAAAGCCTTCTCTGTGGTGGCCCCGACCCTCTGGAACCAACTCCCCCCGGAGATTAGGACTGCCCCCACCCTCCTTGCCTTCCGCAAACTCCTTAAAACCCACCTCTGCCATCAGGCATGGGGGAATTGATTCCCCTGGGCCGTTTCCGCTTTATGTATGGTTTGTATGAGATATATGATTGTTTTTTATATTAAGGGTTTTAAATTGTTTTTAAATATTGGATTTGTACTATTTTGTTGTTGTGAGCCGCTCCGAGTCTCAGTCAAATCAAATCAAATCAAATCAAATCAAATCATAGATAGATAGAAACATAGAAACATAGAAACATAGAAGACTGATGGCAGAAAAAGACCTCATGGTCCATCTAGTCCGCCCTTATACTATTTCTTGTATTTTATCTTACAATGGATATATGTTTATCCCAGGCATGTTTAAATTCAGTGACTGTGGATTTACCAACCATGTCTGCTGGAAGTTTGTTCCAAGGATCTATTACACTTTCAGTGAAATAATATTTTCTCACGTTGCTTTTGATCTTTCCCCCAACTAACTTCAGATTGTGTCCCCTTGTTCTTGTGTTCACTTTCCTATTAAAAACACTTCCATCCTGAACCTTATTTAACCCCTTAACTTATTTAAATGTTTCGATCATGTCCCCCCTTTTCCTTCTGTCCTCCAGACTATACAGATTGAGTTCATTAAGTCTTTCCTGATCAGTTTTGTGCTTAAGATCTTCCACCATTCTTGTAGCCCGTCTTTGGACCCCTTCAATTTTGTCAATAGATAGATAGATAGATAGATAATAAACAAACAAACAAACAAACAAATAAATTGTGGCGACCAAAAGTGAATGCAGGTAGGTGCCCATTTTAGGTCTTGAGATAAGATAGAACCTAGAAATTGGAAGGTCTCCACTGTTGATCCTGCGTTGTCTAGTATTGTGAGAGGTGGAAGGATGGGAGGTTTCACCTAAATCTTTAAGCCTCTGGTTTCCGCAGCGTTTCGAACCGCAAGCTCTCTAAAACCACCTTCAAACCACCTTGTTGTGTCTAGTGGTGCAAAATGTGTTAAACCCACAAAGATGCCACCTGGTTGTTATCCAACCACCTGAGTTGTCATCCCTTGGATGCAAACATTCCCTCAAAAACATTCAGGATAGAATTGTGCAACCTCACAAAACTCTTCACGTACATGTTGGTTCCTGTTTACGACCCTAAGGATCCTCAGCCGAGCTCAGCCGTGAGTGGGCGGCAAACTGGAAGGATGACTCCACTTTGACTTCACAATGGAGCCATTCGTGGAGGGTTGTGTGGTTTTCCTCCAAACGATGACACATGTTAAAGAAGGTCTGGTCTTCGGGTTTCCCTGGGGTGTGTCTTTGCAATCCTGCCACACCTTTGATCGTGGAACAATAAAAACTGTGATTCTTCCAAGGTCTCGCTTCCCGGTGTCTTTGCTAATCGCTGTATAAGCTATGTCTATATAATCTCTCTCTCACACACACATGGGCACCCCTTCATGAGATTTGGCTTCCTGTGGATGTGCAGAAGCAAAAACTCAGTGAAATTTCTCTCACATGCGCATCCCCTCACGGGATTTTGCTTCCTGTGCATGCGCAGAAGCAAGTATCAGCAAAATCTCTCTCATACACGCATCCCGTCACGAGATTTTACTTCCTGTGCATGCGCAGAAGCAAAAAATCAGCAAAATCTCTCTCACACGCGCATCCTCTCATGGGATTTTGCTTCCTGCGCATGTGCAGAAGCAAAAAATCAGCAAAATCTCTCTCACACGCGCATCCTCTCATGGGATTTTGCTTCCTGCCCATGCGCAGAAGCAAAAAAACTGGCAAAATCTCTCTCGCCTGCGCATCCCCTCATGAGATTTTGCTTCCTGCGCATGTGCAGAAGCAAAATCTCGCTCGGGTGCGCATGTGTGCACGCCGGTGACACAGAGCTGCACACAAAGCTCCATTTTCGCTTATGGAGCTATGATGTGGCCCGTTCTGGTAGCAACCCGCTCCTGCCTCCATGGTCACAGGATCAAAATTCAGATGCTTGGCCACTGACTCCCACATGACATGTTGTGCCATCCTCAGAGTCACGTGATTCCTCTTTTGCGACCAAGTCAACGAGAATCTGGATTCGCTTAACGACGGTGCGACTAACTTACCAAATTGCTGAGATTCACTTAACCAAGGCAGCAAGAAAACTCCCTTTACGATGGTCCCGCTTAGCCACAGAACGTTCGGGCTCAATTCAAGTCGTAAGTCGAGGGCCACTTGTTTATAACCCGAAAATGCCGTCCGGCTTGAATTTCTCCACTTTTCCCATATTATTATTATTATTATTATTATTATTATTTTATTATTATTATTTGGATTTGTATGCCGCCCCTCTCCGAAAACTCGGGGTGGCTCACAACAAGTGAAAAGACAATCCAATACATTAATCCAATTAATTAAAATATTATAAATTTAAGAAAAACCCTATCCTAACATACACACACACACAAGCATACCATATATAAATTCAACGTGCCCAGGGGAAGATGTTTAGTTTCCCCATGCCTGACGGCAAAGGTGGGTTTTGAGGAGTTTACGGAAGGCAGGAAGAGTAGGGGCAGTCCTGATCTCCGGGGGAGTTGGTTCCAGAGAGCCGGTGCCGCCACAGAGAAGGCTCTCCCCCTGGGGCCCGCCAACCGGCATTGTTTAGTTGACGGGACCCGGAGGAGGCCCACTCTGTGGGACCTAATCGGTCGCTGGGATTCGTGCGGCAGAAGGCGGTCTCGGAGATATTCTGGTCCAGTGCCATGAAGGGCTTTAAAGGTCATAACCAACACTTTGAATTGTGACCGGAAACTGATCGGCAGCCAATGCAGCTGCGGAGTGATGGTGAAACATGGGCATACCTGGGTAAGCCCATGACTGCTCTCGCAGCTGCATTCTGCACGATCTGAAGTTTCCGAACACTTTCAAAGGTTGTTGTTGTTGTTGCTTGTTGTTGTTGTTGTTGTTGTTGTTACTGTTACTGTTACTATTACTATTGTTTTGTTGTTGTTGTTGTTGTTCTTCTTCTTCTTCTTCTTCTTCTTATTATTATTATTATTATTATTATTATTATTATTAATTAGATTTGTATGCCGCCCCTCTACAAAGACTTGGGGCGGCTCCCAGAGTAGATACAAATATAAACATGTAGCACAAATCTAATAATTTAAAAACAACTAAAAACCCTAATGTAATACACAATCATACAGTCCAATCACACCCTACATTACATTTATTTTAACCAGTGAACCAACCTCTCAAAAAAAGGGGGCAAAGTTTGGACACATCTGGCTCAGGTTAGCCCTCCCCTCTCCTCTTGTTTTTCCCAGGATAATTCGCCAGGAATACTTGAGCACCGGAGGGCAACTTTCCACACTGACAAACCCAACTTTGATGTGGTTGCCTTGTGTTTTTTTGTTGTTTCCATTCCGAGCCCTCTGCCTCGTGCGCCTAGTTCAAACATCTCTGAAAAGGGCACATTTCCAGATGTTTTCTAAACCTTTTGGGACGCTGGCAGACAGGCCTGGAAAATGCCGCGGTGTTGTCTAAACATGAAACATTTCGGAAAAACGGTGTGTGTGTGTGTATGCGTGGGTGTGTTGTTTATGAAAGTTCAGCCTCCAGATATTCTATAGATGAAACATTTCGGAAAACGGTGTGTGTGTGTGTATGCGTGGGTGTGTTGTTTATGAAAGTTCAGCCTCCAGATATTCTATAGATTGATGGCAGAAAAAGACCTCCTGGGTCCATCTAGTCTGCCCTTATACTATTTCCTGTATTTTATCTTAGGATGGATCTATGTTTCTCCCAGGCATGTTTACATTCAGTGACTGAGGATTGACCAACCACGTCTGTTGGAAGTTTGTTCCAAGCATCTACTACTCTTTCAGTAAAATAATATTTTCTCATGTTGCTTTTGATCTTTCCCCCAACTAACTTCAGATTGTGTCCCCTTGTTCTTGTGTTCACTTTCCTATAAAAACACTTCCCTCCTGGACCTTATTTAACCCTTTAACATATTTAAATGTTTCAATCATGTCCCCCCTTTTCCTTCTGTCCTCCAGACTAGACAGATGGAGTCCATGAAGTCTTTCCTGATACGTTTGATGCTTAAGACCTTCCACCATTCTTGTAGGCCCGTCTTTGGACCCCTTCAATTTTGTCAATCTCTTTTTGTAGGTGAGGTCTCCAGAACTGAGCATAATATTCCCAATGGGGTCTCCCCAGTGCTCTATACAGCGGATCATAATCTCCCTCTTCCTGCTTGTTATACCTCTAGCTATGCAGCTGGCATCCCACGCAGCCAAAGGAAGGCATCGCCTACCTTGTCAAAACCAGAGTTGTGGGTTTGCTGTTGGGTGGAAAAAACCACAACAGGCATTGGGTTTCCCGCGGCACAAAAGCAGGCCAGGGATGGCGGGGTTGAAAAGTTCAGAGTGGAAACTGACCCTTTTATTTATTTATTTATTTTATTTACTTTGTTGGTGGTATACAAAGATATAATATTTATATACACGATACTAGTAAAAGAGAAACATGAGGACAGGGGAAGGAAGGCAGGCTGGTGCACTTATGCACGCCCCTTACTGACCTCTTAGGAATTGGGAGAGGTCAACGGTGGACAATCTAAGGGTAAAGTTTTGGGGTTGAGCTGATGATACTACAGAGTCTGGTAGTGAGTTCCAGGCATCAACGACTCGGTTAGTAAAGTCGTTTTTCCTGTAGTCGAGTTTAGAGCAGTTTACTTTAAGTTTGTATCTGTTGTGTGCTCGTGTGTTGTTGTGGTTAGAGCTGAAATAGTCGTTGACAGGAAGGACGTTGCAGCAGATGATTTTATGGGCTGGGCTTAGGTCGTTGACGTAGTTCTAAGATTTCTAAACCTAGGATTGTCTCTCTTTTTCTCTCTTCTTTCTTTCTTTCTTTCTCTTTTTCCTTTGTTTTTCTTCTTTCTTTTCTCTTTCTCTTTCTCTTCTTTCTGTCTCTCTCTTCCTTCCTCACTTCTTTCTCTCTCTTTTCCCTTTCCCT